>NC_045439.1:48254069-48442027 GCF_002776525.5 Piliocolobus tephrosceles | reverse complement strand
TTCTTTCTTTCTTTCTTTCTTTCTTTCTTTCTTTCTTTCTTTCTTTCACAGGGTCTCCCTCTATAGGCTGGAGTGCGGTGGCACAGTCTCAGCTCACTGCAGCCTCAACCTCCTGGGTCCAAATGATCCTCCCACCTCAGCCTCCCAAGCACCTGAAACTACAGGGGCACACCACTGCACCCAGTTAATTTTGTGTGTGTGTGTGTGTGTGTGTGTGTGTGTGTGTGTGTTTTGTAGAGATGAGGCTTCTCTATATTGCCCAAACTAGTCTCAAACTCCTATGCTCAAGTGATGTGTCTTCCTAGTTCTCCCAATGAGCCACTGTGCCTGGCCTAAAAATCTTTCTCTTAAAAGTGCAAATCCTTCTATGAGGATTAAGGGAACATGAATTATTCACAGTTTAATTTGTTTCATCAGATAGTTTGTTTTTTTTAATCCCTAGCCAATATCAGTTGCACTGAAGAATGGGTGCCTTATGAAAACTGTTACTAATCCTTACAACAATCCTACAAGAAAAGATAGTTATCCCCATTTTACATATAAAGAAACTGAGGCTCAGAAAAGTTAAGTAAAGAACTTAGGACTCACTGTTAATAGGTGGTGGTGCTGGGGATTTGGAACACTCTTTTCACTGTACTATTGTGGCACCTACTGGACTAATACTATTGACATTATAATTACAACTTAATTAATTGTGGATGTAATTAAATTATATTTTAATTTATGTAAACATTTATGTATATTTCTATGTAATCTATATTACTATATTACACAGACTCAGCAAGCTCATCTGAGAAACTAACAACTATTGGTAATACTATTTATATGGAGAAATACATTTTAAACCACCTATTGGAGACTGCCTATATTATTAGTGACAAAACGCGACCAAATTATTTTCAACAGAATTAAAAGTATGGTTAGTTGCTTAGTAAGCAAAGCAGAATGCACAACTAGAATGATGATATCTAGATTAAGTAGGGATCTTTTTATTGAAAGTATAACCACTTTTAAATGTATCACCATAGCTCAAATATAACTGAATTTCCCCCAGCTCAGGGCTACTCTCCTACGTGATCAGTGCGTGCGGGCCTCCTGCTGAGGCTCATGGTCACTGCTGTTCCGTGGGGACTGAGCAGAGGCCTCCACCTGGCTGGGGCTTTGGAGCTCTCCACTCCAAGATCTGGTTTAGAGACCCTTGCCTCTGGCCTTGATGACTCCTTGACAGACCTGTAGGCACTCAATCATAAGCCACTTTCTACATCCCCTACTGGGACATGAGGATAGTTCTGCACCTTATCTGTGCTGTGTGCTGGTTTGGCAGAATCCAGAGGGGCCTGTGGCTGTTTCAGGCTCTCTCTCCCTAAATACAAAGGCGGCCACGTCCACTCCACTGTAGCTTTTCCCAACTGGTGTGAGAAACATTGTGAGTCAGTCCCTTTCAGCATTCCAGATGCGAATGGAAGCAAAGCTATGTAGCTGAGGGACTTTCCAGCCTGACTGGGGGTTTTTATCTGCCCTTTCCCAGCTGGGTTTTCAACCCTGGGAGGGGCGCAGAAGCAGCCAGGCAGGGCTGAAAACTTTCACAGGAGCAACTAAATGTTCCTGATTTATCTCCCCTCACACTCCAGCCTCCTCCCTGCCCTGGAAGGCGTTCTATCTCCCTTCTGTGGGGAAGGAGCTGCAGTGAATCCTCAGCCTGCATGTTTCCTGCATGATGGCTGTGTGTACACGCCATGTTCTGCCCTGGGCTCTGGCCCAGTCTTCCACTAAACTCTTTTAGAAATAAAAATAAAAGCACCTCTCTTTCATGCTTTTAGCTCTCACAAATCAAAAATGCTTTGGCTTTAGATTATTATGCCTGTCATGACTTTAAAAAAAATCATTCAGCAAGTCAATGGAAGTCTTTGGTTGTGCCCTCCCCATGCAGCTGTGGATGCCCTTGATCCCCAGGTGGAGAGCTACAGGGCAACAGGAGTAATAATCAGAAAGAAAGACTTTTGTTTAAAACCTCCGTGTGTAACAGAAAGTATATTGAAAGTGGTTATAAGACAGCTTTTAAACTAGTGTATTTGTCTGCTTGGGCTACCATAACAAAATACCGCAGATTGGGCGGCTTAAACAATAGCAATTTATTTTCTCACAGTTCTAGAGGCTGGAAATCCAAGATCAGGGCACCAGCAAGGTTGCTTTCTGATGAGGCTTCCCCTCCTGCTTGTAGATGGCCCCTTTCCCTGGTGAATGCATAGAGAGCCACAGAGAGAGTGAGAGAACTTTGATCCCTCTTTCTCTTCTTATAAGGACACCAATCCTATCAGATTAGTTCCCTCCTGTACTTTGACCTTATTTAAACTTAATTACCTCCTAAAAGCTCTATTTCCAATATAGTCACATTGGGGGATAGTGCTTTTAACATATGAATTTGGGGGAGTGGAGCGGACACAATACAGTCCCTAGCAGTGAAGTTAAGCAGAATAGGAAGGAATTTATTAGCAGAAACTGCTTCCAGTTCTCCTTAAACTTTTCTGGTCTCTCTTCTCAACACTTTTGCTCATTCTTCCTGTCCCCTAGTAATCACTGGGAGGCCCCAGGGCTTGGTAACTGACTTCTCTTTTCTCACTATGCTCCCTGGAGTATTTCTCCTGGACTCAGTCTGTTAATTCCATCTATACACAAATGACTCCCAAATGTATGTCTTCAGTTCAGTGCTCTGTCTGCAATTCCGCACTCAGATAGCCAGCTATTTATTTAATGTTATCCTTTCGGCTACCTGAAAACACTCTCAAAGTTGGCATTTCCAAAACCAAAGTCCTAATTTCCCCAAGTCCTCCCCTCTCCCCGCATGTCTCTGTCTCTTCAGTTATCTAAAACCAAAGCCTTGTTGCCCTCCTTGCCCCTTTCATTTACTCACACCCCATACTCAAACTTTTAGCAAACACTATGGTCTCTACTGCAGAAATGCATCCAGAATCTGTTTGCTCAGTGTTACTATATAGGACCAAGTCACCTTCATCTCTACCTGACTATTGCAGCAGCCTCCCATTAGGTCTCCTCCTTGTCCATCTAGAGTGGATACATATGATAGTCACAGTGAACACCCTAAAATGTGATTCCATTCACTTAAGGACTCTGATCAGACCTCTTCAGTTGCTTCCTGTTGAAGCAACGTCATTGTCTGGGGTAATACGTGAGGTTCGTTGTTTCACAGCCATGGAAAACTAGGACACAGACACACCAGAGTGAGGGTAAGAGTGGAAGTTTAATAAGTGAAAGAAAGAAGAGCTCTCTGTGCAGAAAGGGGTCCTGGAGAAAAAATGCGTTGCCAGTTTCGTGGTGCAATGCATGGGATTTTATAGGCTAGCTTGAAGAGGAGGTGTCTGATTTACATAGGGCACAAAAGACTGGTTGGACCAGGTGTGCCATTTGCATAGGGTGTGAAGAAGCTTGCAGCCTCACCTTGATCTTTTATTATGCAGATGGGTTCTCTACATGGCAGGCCATGTTGCCCAGCTTCTTTTTTTTTTTTTTTTTTTTGTATTTTTTTTTTTTTTTAGTAGAGACTGGGTTTCACCATGTTAGCCAGGATGGTCTTGATCTCCTGACCTCGTGATCCGCCCATCTCGGCCTCCCAAAGTGCTGGGATTACAGGCTTGAGCCACCGCACCCGGCCAAGCTTCTTTTACTATACACGTGGTGACAAAGAAAAAGGAAGATGGAGCCTCCATGTTGAACATACCTGGCTTCCAGGTAGCCCTTTTCTATTGGCGCAGCTGCCAGCATTCACCCGTGGAAGCTTCCAGCTTGCTTATCTATGTCTGCAGCTCGATTTTTCAGGCTACTCTCTGTTAGAAAATATATGATATTTGGGATTGCTTTTTATTAAAAGGGAAGTTCTGCTGAGGACTCTCTTACCATCACTATCTGCCTAAATAATTTCTTTTTAGCTCCTGTATCATTGTCTTGCTCAGAGTAAAATCCAAAGTACTTATCATTACTCTCAAGCTTCCCGCGGCAGGTCCTTGGTCACTGCTCTGACCTCTTTCCTGGCTGCTCTCCCCCTCACTTATCTACTTCAGACATAATACTTCCTTTTTCTCAATCATGCCAAGCTCACTTCTCACTGAGGACCTCTGTACTTGCTATGCCTTCCATCTGGAATGGTTTATCTTCAGATATTCACATGACTCACTCACTACCCTCAGGTCTCCTCCTGCTACCACACTCCCTATTCTCCAAACTGTATTTTATTATCTTCTTTCTGTTAGACTATATATTTACTCTTTTATTTGCTTATTGCCTGTCTCCCCACCTCCCCCACAAGTCTTACTAGAATTTCAGTTTTATGAGAATGGGGGCTTTGTTCTATGGTAATTTCACAGTAATCCCGTATTCTTAGCATAGGAACTTACTCAACAAACAGTTTTTGAAATTAAGTGAAATAAGAAGCAAACAAACAAATTAAGATATATTAGATATGGCTTTATGATACATCACCCAAAACTCTGACTTAGAGCAATGAATATATTATCGCTCATGCATATATGAGTCAGATGGATGATTGATCTGGGCCAGGCTTAACTGGTCTTGGCTGGATTTGCTCACAAATTTGTGATCAGCCGGTAGGTCAAATGGGAGCCAGTAAGTCTAGGAAAGCCTCAATGCCTCATTCACATGACTGGCTCCTGGTTGGGACTGAAGGATGGACTTACATCTCCAATCATCCAACCAGCTAGCCTGAGCCTGAGCGTACTAACATTAGACATGGGATATGGGGGTGGAAGTGGGGCGGGAGAGGGTGTGAGTGAGTTCGGTGTGGGTGGGTTTGGGGGTGGGAGAGAGAGAGAGGTGAGGAGGGAATTATTGAAGAAGTATGGAAGGCTGCAGAAGGCTTCCTAAGGCCTAGGCTTAGAGCTTGTATGTCATTTCCACCATATTTATCGTTACATGTAAGTCAGGAGACCATCTCAGGTTCAAGGGATGGGTGAATATATTCCACCACTTGATGGGAGGAGCTACAGATCATACTGGGACGAGTGTAGATACAGAGAGGGGTGAGAATTGCTGCTGTCTACACACATTATTCTGCCACATGAAATATCTTATGGAATCTAAGAAGGAGTTCAACAATTAGGCCTAGGAGGATGTAAAATTCAGCTATGGAATTTATGAACTTTCTAGACTTCTGATATTAAAGTAACTCTGCTTCCAGTTCCCAGACCCTGGATCTTGCAGTTCAAATTCTAGATTCCCAAGAGAAATAATTAGTGCAGCTTGGGTCAGGAGTTCCTCTTGGCCCTTCCTTGTTCCAATTCACACTGGCTAGAAGGAAGGATTCAATTTAGGTCCTGTGGATCAAGTAGCAATTATTAAAGAGGTGGGAATTATTAAGGAAATTAGAAGATAATTCCCAAAAGAATCTATCATAACATCTAAATATGTTTTTAAAATAATAAAAATTTAAATTTATTGCACTTCAAATATTCAGATTCCCATGAAATAAGCGGAAGAGATTTCTCTGAAGAGAGCCTTGCAAGGGGACTATGGTGAATTTAACATGCCTCTGCCAGAGACACTGAAATGTTTAAGTAAATTGAATTGCCGGTTAACTAAAGAGGGCTCAGGGCTAAGATGGCATCAAACTTATAGTATTACCCTTATTTCACTTGCTTTAATTTGGATCTATGTGACATCTTTCTCGTGTTTGTTCAGTAGTCTTTGTTGAATTTTCCTTCAGCATTCGACTTACCTCTGACGTTCTCTGCACTTATGAGACAAAACAATGAAGAAAACAACACTGGATGGTTTTAGATGTCTTTGTTTTATATTGCTGCTATAACAAACTACCAGAGATTTTGTGTCTTAAAACAACATGCATTTATTTTCTTAAGGTTATGGAGGTCAGAAGTCCAAAGTGACTTTCTCACAAGCTAAAATCAAGATGTTGGCATGATTGCATTTCTTCTCAAAGCTCCAGGGGGAAAATCCGTTTCACTGCTTTTTTCCAACTTCTCCATCTGCACTCCTTGGCTCATGGCCTCTTCTTCACAGCACTTCAACCTCTGCTGCTGTCATTATCACATTTCCTTCTCTGAGTCTGACTGGTTTACCTCGCTCTTTCACTTATAAAGACACTTGTGATTTCATCAGGCACAGCCTGATAATCCAGGATAATCTCCCATGGTCAGGTCTTTAACTTAATCACATCTGCAGAGTCTTTTTTGTTAAGTAAAGTAACATATTCAGAAGTCCTGGGATTAAGACTGGGGACATCTTTGGGGGAGGCATTATTCTGCTGAACATGCTAGGTAAATATAAACACCAAACCAATCCATCCCTGGCTACAAAACTTCTACATTTTCCTCAGTGTAGGAGGTTCTTACTAATAGATGTTTATAGAGCACTGGAGTATTCAACAAGTAGGGGTTGTGCCCACAAATATTTGACTGATCCATCTCCTCAACCTCCCAGATATAGGAATAAACTAAAATTAGCTAATTTTATATCATTATATTGTTGCAGAAATAGGAAGGTTTCCAGGGATGCATTCATCATCCAGCAATTGTTAAGCCACTCTGAATCGCTGCGTGGTTCATAAATTATTCTACAGCACTGGCAGACAGAATTGCCACTGTTGTCAAGTCTTAAGATGCTCTTTCATTTTTGGCAGGATGACTTTGCCCTAGCTTTCTTCATTCATCACTAGAAATCATAATTCTTCATAAAGCCTTTAACCCTGCATCTGAATCTTCCCAAGAGAAAAGCTCTACACAAGCTCCTCACCAGCGCCCCTGAGCCTCTGGTTCTGGGTCATTATGGCACTCTGTAGGCCCTCAGCAATCTTGCAGACAATGTCTGGTTTGAGAATATTCATTGCAACTTAATTCATGTTAAACTGGCTTCCAGGAACTAATGTAGTGCTTAGAGGAATATTGCTAAACTATTTGATTTTTTACAGAATACTTGCCTTATATACAGTCATGCCTTGCAAAGTATCTGAAGAAGTCATTTAGTCCTCCCTTGAGGACATTGTCCTGCCTTATAAAATCTACCCTGTCCTTTAAGGGCCACCTAAAATCTCATTCTGGGAAGTATTTCTGTAAAATTTCCATTCTCCTCATTGGAAGCATTTGATGAAGTTCAAGTACCAAAGGAGGGTGCTTCTTAATCACATTTGAGGGTTGTGGAGCCAGAGGGCAGATGTTGACAGGTGGGCCCTAGGGAGGATGTGGCTGTCACTGGCAGGACAGCAAGTCCAAAGGAAGCTAGCTCATTCATCAAGGGGACTCAGGCATCGTTGGGAAGGTAAGATGGGCAAAAACCAGGGGATTCAGGATACAGCAAAGTAGGAGTGAGGAGAAGCTGGACAGAATGGGCAGTAGGAGGTGATGAATGCACTCTGGAGACAAAGTGCAAATATCTGTAGCATATTTTTATTTTCACTCTGCATCAGTCTGTGAGGTTAAGCTAGATTCATTTAAAGTGGCTCAAATGTGCACTGCAGCATTGCTTAGGATAGCAAAAACAAACAAAAATGTAAAGGGACTGATTAAATTACAATATCTATGATGGCCTACTTGCTCCTAGTAAAATAATAAGGGAGATCTGTATGCTCTGTGATGGAAAGACTGCCATGATATACCGTTAAGTAAAAAAAAAAAAAAAAAAAAGCAAGAGCAGAATATATACAAGCAGATAAGTGCATATATTTTTCCTGAAATGATGCACAAGAAAATGCTAACAGTGGTTACTTCAGGGAGTGATACTGGGGGAGATGAAGGAGACCTTTTTTCCTTATTTTATACCTTTCTGTATGTTCGAACTTTCTAATCATGAACCTTTATTTCTGTGGTTTTTGTTTCTAATGTCAGCAATGGTGACCTGGGTGCTGGGATTGTAGATCTTTTTTGTTTTCTTTGTACTTATTTGTGATTTTTAACCCAATAAATATATTTTTAAAAAGAGAATAAAGGAGCACAATAAGATAGACATCTCTAAACAAAATTATTCTCTTTCTTTTCTCTACTTTTAAAGCATAATTATCTCCCTTTGGTAATTGTTTTCTATTTTGCATTTTTTTCACATGGCTAGTGAATACACTTACAGTACTTGAACTCAGGACTTTCTGACTTTAGAAGCTGTACTATATTTTATGTCAACTCCAAATTAAACTCAATGGAATGTTTAAATTTGGGCCTAACGTGCCTTGCAAATGGTTAGATGGTCTTCTCATCCACCCAGGGAAACCCATTTATGGATAAAAATATTGGCAGTCATGAAATGCAATTGAGTTGTCTTTTCTTCACAATTAGATCCTAATCTATTTGTGAGCAGAAACCATATCTTCCTTTTCATTAAAAATAGATTACTTCTTATCTGGAGGCTCATAGAGTAAATACTTACATTCATAATGGAAGAAAAAGGAAGAATTTGCATCTATATAAACAGTAAGTGCCCTATGGTGCCAATTATGTAATTCCACATAATGTTCATCTGTGAGGGGCTGCCTGTAGCACTATTGAAAAGAACAGGATCAATTAGCAATGTCTGCTATGGGACTGCCCTGGTTTACACCTGTTGTCATCATGCAATTTAGTCTCCTTTTTATTCTGTCCTGGTTTAGGCAATAAATTAAACCATTCTAACTCTGTGGGTTCAGGAAAGGGAAGTGGTAGTATATGTGCAATGTATGTGTCATTGTGTGTTAATTGTTTACATCTGTAAATATTGTAAGAATTCAGGAGACGGGGTCAACTTCCAGGGAGAAGAGTCTTCACTGTGCAGATGAGTCATCTGGACTCCAGCAATGCAGCAGAAATGAGAGCAAAGGGGCAGTGCATGAGCTGGAGAAGAGCAGAACTGGTGGGCACCTAGGTGACAAGCACCCATCACAGGCACAATGGATTCTGGGCACAAAGGAGTAAGGGACCTTCCCTGAAGATGGAGTTGGGATTTGCTCTAGACCTGGCCAGGATCTGAGCCTACAGATTCCAGGATTTGATTATTTCAGCTGGGAAGGTCTGGGAAAAAAAGTTGCAGAAATGGAGCATCATTCTCTAGGGTTTGGGTAGCTGGAGAGATTTAGAACATAGAAGCTTGAAGAATATTAACAGATATCACGTGATTCAATAGCCTAAATAGATAGCAAGAGTTTACTTATTGTTTGCATTAAAATATTACACAAATTGACCAAGCAAGTAATCATTTCCTGTTTTATGATCTCTTCCAGAAATTATCCATGAGGAGGTCAGTGGCTGTTTTCAATGCTGGTTACCACTGAATGTACATATTTTCCATTGAGTTTCCCTAAGAGCTGGTGTACAGAATAGCACAGTGATGAAGAGCTTTGGGTCTGAGGGAGAGACAGACCTAGATTTGAGTCTTAAATCTGCCACTGAATAGCTGTGTGGCTGGACGAATAACCCAACCTCAAAGCCTCAGGATCCTCATCTGTGGTAATAAAGAAAAGTTTCAAGAAGATAACAGAGAGCCTGGCACATAGCAAGGGCTGAATAGATGCCAGTTATGCCACTAACAGTAAAGACAATCATTTCCTATCTGTATTCATGTTGACCAGTGTAGTGTCTTATCTCTGCTGGACGTGCCCAGAATACCATCACCCTTTCTTGTGTGTGATGTGGAGGGCCACTTAGACATGGCAGTTTCCACTGTGGTCAATCGAATAGAACTTGCACCACCAAACAGCTGGGAAGTGTCCTGGGCGTGCATGCAGAACTGGAAACTGGCCTGAGAGAGAACTGTTGTAGCGATAAAGAGGTTGCTATTTTGGCTTTCTCACAGCAACAATTCACTGATGGCCCAGAGAGAGCATTTATGTCCACTCCCATTGCAGATACATTCCAGCTGTTTTCTGCTGAACTGCCCTTATTCCCCACCCTTGGATAGCACAAATATTCCTCCAAGGTATGTCTTTTCTCCTTAAAAAGGAGAAGAAAAGAAGAAGGAAAGGAAAGGTGTTTTTATTCTAGTTACTTCCCAAAAAGCACATGAGAAATAATTCACCACCCATTCACATTTCCATTTTCTCTCTTTTTCTCTCCCTATACCTCAAAGCTCTGGAAGACTTGTGGCAAACGTGCCCTGATAGCCACAGACTTGTCCCATAGCCATTTTTCCTTGTGACAGTTCACAAAAATGCTGCACAATAGTTTCTGTGTGAGTATGAGACAATGTCAAGAAAACCAAGAAAAAGGCAGCTGACTCCATGGGTGGGTCTGCAATGGATCCCATTGGACAGAGCTTTTGCTCTATCAACTGTAGAGATTGATGGTACCATAGGCCAGTGGTATTGAGCTTGCAGATAGAGATAGGGCAGCTTTCTTTGGCTGCTGTAGTCTTTAGGACCTAGTCTTCCCCAATATCCAGCAGGCTGAAGATTTCATACCGAAAATTTTTTTCTTCAGCATTGAGAAGTCAGAGAATGGCCAAGGAACATGTGATGTCAAGAAATACTTATTTCCTATCCCCTGCTCTGCTCTCTATGGCAGTGGGCCTGACCCCTGAAGGCTGTAAGTCCCAGACTCTCACATCACCTGGCTTCTGCTTTTGAGCAACGAGAAGTACTTATGAGAGGTGGCATGTGGGGCTGCAGGGGGAAGGGAGCACACAGGATAACTTTCTGCTTCGTGTGACTTCTCCAGCAGTGGCTGCATCTCCCCTGCGGCTCGGCTTCTGGTGGATGGGCATGCCGCCCTGCCAGCTACTGTCGGGCGACCCTGGCTCTGGGTTCTGGCAACACCACTACCTTCCTTTGTCTGTCTCTGCTGTTGTTAATCTCTGGGTTGCCTCCTTATCTCCTGTTCCGCTTCCAACTCTTCCATCACCTGTGTAACTAATTCCCCGCATTGATTCCTGTCTCCGCCTCCCCACTTTTTAAAAAATAGACTGGTTTCTTTGTTATTCCCTGACTGTTAATGAGTAGATGGATGGGAGAAAAATCAAGCACATTTAAATACTTTTCAAATAATAAAAGCAGTGAACATTTGTTGCTAAATTACCTTGGAAATAAGTCAACTCATTTAATGTAAACATTTGGAGGCCATTTATAATTAGACCTTTGCTGTTTGAACAATTCACAATAGTTTTAAAAATTGAAAGGCAAGAAAAATGTAGTAGATGTATGATGTGGCAATAAAAGGCCTTCCAGTATTCCTCTTGACCCTGTTTGACACAATTCCTGCCTGCTCAGCTCCTTCCTCCTCTTGCTAACCATGGAGAACAGGAGCAAGAGCTTAGGTTCACATAGGCAAAGGGTTCTGGAACTGCTAGAGTTCTTTTGTTCCTATAACTTAAGGCCTGCATGAGTGAAACAGGTTCATTTGCGCCAGGAAAACGATATGTTGTAGTAACCAGTTCCCTCTTTTTATTTCTTGATTCCATCAAGCCCTCAGTATATTGGAGTCTGAGGTTTTGGTAGAAATGCAGAAAACATACTTTCTAATATTATCTGTAATTTTTCAGAGGAGAACCCTCGTAAATGTTCAATACAACCTTTATATACAGGGTGCATAAAGTGCAGTCAATATACACATAGCATTTGTGCTTTGCTGCTCTGAAAAGCATGCTTTAAAAACTAGAATTTCAAAGCAGCCTCCTGGAGGACATTTAATTCGACCTGAGACTTGGGTGCCTCAAGCTTGAGCAGAGCTCAGGCCCTCTATTGACTTTGCACACCTTCAACCACAAGGCAGGAATTCACAGCAAACCAGTTTCTCACTCTAGTTCCAATAAAATCAGAAGCAATCAGTCCAGGTCTAAAACAAGGCTTTCATTTATAGGAGAAACACACTATATAGAGTGATATTCAACTGCAGAAGAAGCCATCCTGATTCATTTGATAGAAGCAACCTTTTGGAATTTTCTGACCACTTTTACTGTCCTCAAACCTTCTAAATGAGCAAAACTGACCTATGGTTGTGTTATTTACCCATATTTATTAACAAAATGATCTTATCCCTTCATGTTATCCCCAATACAAGAGGTAAAAAGGTGTATTTCAAAAAATCATTTGTGGATTTAAAAAAAATGCCATATCATAAGGGACACAAATTATTATACAATTTAAGCAAGAGTGTTTATAGTTATGTTGCTTAGAATTCTGCAGCTAGTGGGATGCTTATGTGACAGGATGATTTGTTGAGACGTTATTTTTTCTATTTTTTCCATTTTCCCTAGTTTCAAGCAGAAAGGCATTTTTCTGCTTTCTCTCAACTCAGGGGATGTCCCCATCTCTTGCCTACAGCCTCACCTCATTGAGATGATTATGTTTTGGGGGGTAGGGTGCAGGGTAAGTGTGCACTCCATCTAACTGGCGTATCTACTCATGCACACCCTCTTTAGAGTAAGGTCAGGGAGACAGTAGTAATTCCAAAAGAAGCCCAGTAACTTGATCAAGGTCACATAGTAAGTAGCACAGTTGGGATTTGAAACTCTGAAATCAGTAATAAATAAATGTAAAGTAGTAGTAAGTATTAGCTGTGATTGTTATTAATATCATTATCTATATTACTAACGCTGTGACTCTGGGTTCCCTCCCTACAGCGCCCTTTCCTCATGTAGTCCATGAACTTATTAATGCTTCTGAGGATGTAGAGAGCTGATATGTGCAGACCAGAAAATCATGCATCTGAAATCATCATCATCACTTTGAATACACTATCAATCCTATTCCATTTCTTATTCTTATTTCTTATCATTAAATAATACAAGCTACCATAATGTGTTCCTAAGCCACCACCTAAATCTACCAGTTTCCTCTTTTTCCATCTCCTGTTTTACCTTCCCCCTGCCCTCTTGATTCTTCCGCTCCTTGCCCCCACCCCCACCCCAACACACACATAATGCCTGGTAGGATGGTAGAAGATAGAAATCCTGAATTCTTATTGTCACTACTGTTTGTTTGCTTATGTATAACAGCTTAATTTAGATATATAATTCACGTTCTGTATATATTCATCCTTTTAAAGTGTACAGTTCAAAATTATTAATATAGTAGAGTTGTACAGCCATCACCACTATTTACTTTTACAATACTTTAATCATTCCCAAAATAAACTCTGTATAATTCTATATTTCATAAAATATTATGGGAAATATATGAGCAAAAGTTGATTGAAAATATACATAGCTATCAGGTAATCTTTAAAAAAATACTTTTTAAATATTCATTTATTTATTTATTTTTTATTTCAGTAAGTTTTGGGGGAACAAGTGGTGTTTGGTTACATGAATAAGTTCTTTAGTGGTGATTTCTGAGATTTTGGTGCATCCATTACCCAAGCAGTGTACACTGTACCCAATATGTGGACTTTTTTTGAGATGGAGTCTTGCACTGTTGCCCAGACTGGAGTGCAGTGGCATGATCTCTGCTCACTGCAACCTCCACCTCCAGGGTTCAAGTGATTCTCCTGCCTCAGCCTCCCAAGTAGCTGGAATTACAGATGCCTGCCACCAGGCCCGGCTAATTTTTTATATTTTTAGTAGAGGTGTAGTTTCACTATGTTGGCCAGGCTGGTCTTGAAGTCCTGACCTCATGATCCGCCGCCTCGGCCTCCCAACGTGTTGGGATTACGGGTGTGAGCCACCGCATCTGGCCCCAATGTGAAGACTTTTATCCCTCACTCCCTCCCAGCCTTTTCCCTGAGACCCCAAAGTCCATTGTATCATTCTTACGCCTTTGTACACTCATGGCTAAACTCCCACTTATGAGTGAGAACATATAATGTTTGGTTTTCCACTCCTGAGTTACTTCACTTGAATAATGGTCTCCAATTCCATCCAGGCTGCTGTGAATGCCATGATTTCTTTCCTTTTTATGGCTGAGTAGTATTCCTTGGTGTCTATAAATATATATCACAATTTCTTTATCCACTCATTGATTGACAGGCATTTGGGCTGCATCTATATTTTTGCAATTGCAAATTGTGCTGCTATAAACATACATGTGCAAGTGTATTTTTCCTATAATGACTTCTTTTCCTCTGGGTAAATACCCAGTAGTGGGATTGCTGGATCAAATGGTAGATCTACTTTTAATTCTTTAAGGACTCTCTGCACTGTTTCTCGTAGTGCTTATATTAGTTTACATTCCTACGCAGTGTAAGTTTTCCCTTTTTACCACATCCCCACTAACATCTATCATTTTTTGATTTTTTGATTATGGCCATTCTTGCAGGAGTAAGGTGGTATTACATTGTGGTTTTGATTTGCGTTTCCCTGATAATTAGTGATGTTGAGTATTTTTTCATATGTAGAACAAATACTTTTTTAAAACTACGTAGTGTAGTTTGTTTTTAGTAAAACAACACAAAATGGAAAGCTCAGGTACATATCCTATGTTCTAGCAACTCTTTGTTCAGTTATATGTGCACTAGTAATGCAAGACTATGAACCAGGAGATAAGTATAAAAGAGTTCATAGCAGCATTATTCATGATAATCTCAGACTGAAAACAACCAAATTGTCCATAAACAATAAAGTATATAAACAAACTGTGGTATAGTCACAGTGTTGATGCAACCTAGCAATAAAACTTAGAGGAAAAAACTGTAGCCATATGCAACAGTATGTACATATTTCAGAAAATGATATTGCTTCAAAGAATAGAAAACATGTACTTATTTTTTTTTTTTTTTTTTTAAGACAGAGTCTCGCTCTGTTGCCCAGGCTGGAGTGCAGTGGCGCGATCTCAACTCACCACAGTCTCCGCCTCCTGGGTTCAAGTGATTCTCCTGCCTCAGCCTCCCAAGTAGCTGGGATTACAGGCATGCGCCATGATGCCCGGCTAATTTTTTTTGTATTTTTAATAGAGACAGGATTTCGCCATGTTGGTCAGGCTGGTCTCAAACTCCTGACCTCAAGTGATCTGCCCGCCTGAGCCTCAAAGTGCTGGGATTACAGGTGTGAGCCACCATGTCCAACCATCTTATTATTCTTTTGATATGAAATCCCAAATAGGTAAAAAGAAACTAGAGTGTATTTACTTATATGTATGTATATAGAAGAATAAAAGTATAAAGAAAAACACAGGAATGATTAGTATCAACTTCTGGCGGTTATCCTTGGGGAGGAATGGGGTGGTTGTGTTGGGGGTACTTCTGGACTGCTGATAGGGTTCTATTTCCTTGTCTGAGTAGTGGTTATAAAGGTATGTGCATTATGCTCTTTTATTAAGCTATATTTTTTTTTGCTTGATGTCCTTTTTAGTACATGTATTTAAAATAGTTTTTAAAAGAAAATAAAAATAATGATAAAGATGGCATGGACATTCTAATAGCTGGTTAATATATACAACTGATAAATGGACTGGACCTTTAACCCAACAATAACTAGCTGGATGTTAGGTAAACTGAGTAGAAGGTATTGAGAAGTCTCAGGGTGAGCTTCACAAAGCCAAAGCTACCAAGAAGGGTAAATTGTATTTCAAGCCAGCAGTTTTCAAGCTATGCTCCATGAAGTCTGAGAGATGCTGGGGAGATGCCCAAGAGTTGGCTCAGTCAAAAAAGGAATGGGTAGGGCCTCTACATTTTCATTCTTTCAAAAGCTGCTTCATTTGTATCTGTTTTGTAGTCTTTGGTATGCAATTTTCATTGAGGAAAGCATTCTAGTCTTGAAACACACTGCGATAGTGTCTATCAAAATTTTTAATGTACATAGTCTTTTGAGAAATCTATTACACAGGAATATTGTAAAATGTACAAAGATGTTCTCCATATTCTTTGTAATCATAAAAACAAAAGAGAGAAGCAACCGAAGTGTTAATGTAATTATAAATGTTGTTGTAAGTCTATCTATTAAGGACTGGTAAGCCATTACAATGGAATGCAAAACATCTAGATTACTGGTTCTTAGCCCTCTAATAGCCAGTGACTACTCTTTATACCAAATATTGTGTAATGCTGCATTTATTATTGTAAAATAAGAATCACAGATAATATAGCCTTCTTTTACAATTTTAAAAAACAAGTGTAATGTTTTAACTAAAATATGAAATAGAAAATAAAAGTAATTTGTATATTAATATCTATGATGGTTCATTTTATGTATCAATTTGGCTGGGCCACAGCATGCTGAGATATTTGGTCAAACATTATTCTGGGTGTGTCTTTGAGGGTGTTTCCGAATGAGATTAACATTTGAATTGGTACAGTGAGTAAAGCAGGTTCCTGGTCCCTAATGTGGGGGAGATTCATCCAATCAGTTGAAGGCCTGGATAGAATAAAAAGAATGATGATCCTCCAAGTAGGAAGGAATCCACTCTGCCTGACTTTCTTCAAACTAGGACATGGGTTTTTCTTCCTGCCTTTGGACTTGATCTGAAAGACTGGTTCTTCCTGGGTCTCGAGACTCCAGAGTGGGAACTAAACCATCAGCTCTGCTTTTTGAACCTTCAGACTGAAACTACACTATTGGCTCTCTGGGGCCCCCAGCTTGCCAACTCACCTGAAGATCTTGGGACCTGTCAGCCTCAATAATTGTGTGATACATTTTTTCATAATAAATATCTGTATATATGTATGTATTTGTGTGTATATATACAGTTGACCCCTGAACGATATGGGGCTAGAGGCACTGACCCCCGACTGTCAAAAATATGTGTATAACTTTTTAGTCTCCAAAAACTTACTTACTAATAGCCTACTGTTGACTGAAAATCTTACTAATAACATAAACAGTTGATTAACACATATTTTGTATGTTATACTGTATTCTTGCAATAACGTAAGCTAGAGAAGAGAAAATGTTATTTAGAAAATCATAAGGAAGAGAAAATATGTTTTCTATTCATTAATTGGGAGGAGATCATCATAAAGGTCTTCATCCTTCATTTTTTTTCACATTGAATAGGATGAAGTGGAAGAGGAAGAAAAAGGGTTGGTCTTGATGTCTCAGGGGTGGCAGAGGTAGAAGAAAATCCATGTATAAATGGGCCTATATACTTCACACCCATGTTGTTCAAGGGTCAACTTAATATATATACATCTATATGCACTCATATGTATATGTAATATACATACATACACATACATACATATATACACACATAAATATAATTGGTTCTATATCTCTGAAGAACACTGACTAATACAATATCTGTTTCATTATCTAAATACTCAGGCACAATGAAATTAGTAGGTAAAACACTACTTTCTGATGTTTTGGGTCAATGTCTACAAATGCAGACCAGCACAATTGCATTGGAATCATTCGAAACAAAAGAAAATGCAAATTTTCCTCACATTACAGTAATTGCATTTCTCAAAAAGGTAGGAAGACGTGTACATTTAAATTATGCAAAAACACTTTGTGTTTACTTTTATAGCAGCATAAGGTCTTTGCCTCAAATAATTATAAATGTAGTTTTTCATCTAAATAATTGTCTGGTGAGAGATTCAAAAGTCATGCAGAATGCTGGACAACTTCTCATTGTGTGGAACTGGTATGAATGTTACCCACTAAAAAGCTGGTAG
This sequence comes from Piliocolobus tephrosceles, assembly GCF_002776525.5. Taxonomy (NCBI): domain Eukaryota; kingdom Metazoa; phylum Chordata; class Mammalia; order Primates; family Cercopithecidae; genus Piliocolobus; species Piliocolobus tephrosceles. The sequence continues at coordinate 48,424,541 of NC_045439.1, read as the reverse complement.
CATCTTCCAATCATTTCAAACCCAAGCTAAGGAGTAGTACAGCTTCCACTGAGAACCATTGATCCATAAAGGAGATTTCCAAAATACTAATACTAACACTAATACTGTGTGTGTGTGTGTGTGTGTGTGTGTGTGTATGTGTAGTCATTTTTGTGGAAAGCCCACAACAACAAATAAACCACTATGAACTGTATTAGTTTCCTAGTGCTGCCATAATGAATTACCACAAACTCAGGGGCTTGAAACAGCAGAAATTAATTCTTTTACAGTTTTAGAGTAGAGAAGTTAAAAGCAAGGTGTTGGCAGAGCTGGTTCCCTCTGAAGGCTCTGCCAGGGAATCAGTCCCATGCCTCTCTTCTAGGTTCTGGTGGCTACAGGCAATGCTTAGTGCTCCTTGACTTACAGATGCTTCACTCCAATCTCTGTCCCGTCTTTCCATGGCTTGTTCTGTCACTTCTTTTTTCTGTTTTACAAGGGCACCTGACATTGGATTTAGGGTCCACCTTAACACAGGATGATCTCGTCTCAAGAGCCTCACCTTAGTTATATCTGCAAAGACCCTCATTCCAAATAAGGTTACATTCAGAGGTTTGGGGTAGACATGAATTTTGTGGGGATGCTATTTAACCCATTATATATACATGTCCATAGATATATAAAGATATTAAAAAGTGAGGAAGACTATGCAGTCAACTGTCATGTGATAACTACTGGGAAAAGTTTTTTGACTATGTAAAAGGAAATGAAGGGACTTTCACTTTTTATACTCTGCACTTCTGAATTTAATTTAAAAATTTAAATATATTAGAAAACTAGTACTGTTAACTTATTAAGAGTTTTGCATTAATTTAATAATTTTAATAATTTAAGAAATTCGTCTTTGCCATAAGCAAAGGATAAGCGAATTGTAAGCAGATATACTGCCACAAGAGTCTTTGTTTCAGCTAATGCCTACTGGAAGAACTACATAATAAGAATTAATCTGGGGGCCAGGCGTGGTGGGTCATGCCTGTAATCCCAGCCTTTGGCCGAGGTGGGCAGATCACCTGAGGTCAGGAGTTTGAGACCAGCCTGACCAACAGAGCAAAACCCTGTCTCTACTAAAAATACAAAAAAATCAGCTGGGCGTGGTGGTGTGTGCCTGTAATCCCAGCTACTCGGGAGGCTGAGGCAAGAGAACCCCAGAGGCGGAGGTTGCAGTGAGCCAAAATCATGCCATTGCACTCCAGCCTGGGCAACAAGAGCGAAACTCTGTCTCCAAAAAAAAAAAAAAAAAAAAAAAAATTAATCTGGGGTGCAGAGCTATTGTTTTGTATTTTTATGTTGTGTGGTGTTCGATGGGATAATATCTTTGACATGCTGAGGAGAACATGTTGTTTTAACCAAGGGGAAGAAAACAAAACTCTGACTTTTAAAGAGGCATCCATGATTGAGTCAAGGGCCAGCTGGCATTGTCAATCAAAGAGCATCCCATCTTCCTGCTGCATGATTAGAGCTGCAATTGCTGGGGCATCTCAGCAGAGAACACTTGTGAAAATGAGTATTTCCTTAGGAAGTTGTAGGTAACAGCGAATTCTTTGTGCTAACTAGTACAAGAACAGGATAGGCTGGTTCAAAAGTGTGGCAGTTGTGTAGCATCATTTGGAAGAGAGGAAATTTTAATTAGAAAAGGGACAAATATGCAGTGCTGAGGCCATTACTCTTTGAGTTTTGGAATGAATCGGATTTTTCTTCCAGGGCTCATTTCCTGCTTATCTGTATATTGCAGCACATGCCTTGTCCTATTAAAAGTGACTTCAAAACAAACACATGCAAGGGCAATTTCAGAATCAAAGTTACAGGTATAAAGTGATGTTAAAAGGTCAGTATCTATTCTGGGGAATCTTGATTTGCTTTAAATTCTCCATGCTTTGGTACATGAATAAAGTCAGGTTATTTTAAAATTATTTCCAAAGAGTCTTTTAAAAATATTTAAGCTCCAGAGAGTTCAAAGTGCATATACCATTTAATTCTGCTAAAATAAACCATACCCATATGAACTAGAAAAGATCTGGACTTTTATTTTGAGGTTGATTATTTACTGATAACTCAAATAGTGATCTCTTTAATCAAAGGGCATTTGCTTCAAATTGCTTCCATCCATTGTCCTTACCATGAAAGACTGATTGTGCTTTGAACTAGGCTCTTACTTTTTTTTTTTATTATGGGGGAGATAAAGACAAATCCCAATAAAAGAACCTACACATCAAAGAATTAGCTCTCCAAAAATATTTTCCATTTATACATGTTGGCTGCATGCCTACATCTGTTCATAAATTGATATGCAGTCTTTTTAATGTACCTTTGCCATTATTAAATGTTATCTATCTTCAAAGAAAATACCAATAGATTGGAAAATAAACTTGAGATGAGGAATTGCATGGAAAAGGCAATGATTTATGGCTATTTGCTTTCTTATGCCTTTGAATTAGGTCCATCAAAACCTTCTGTTTAATCTGAGACTGAGTTTTCAATAATTTATTAACAAATAAAAATACAATAAGTAGCTAAAATCAAGATATGACAAGGCACCAGAAGTCCAGGTTGACTCTATTGTTTAATATAAATACCTTGATTATCCCTTTTTTGGTTATGTCAAATTATACTTCAGATCCTCATCTTAGAAAACTTGTCCACAAGCTAAATTTAGGAATTCGAAAGAGTAGAATATTGATTTTTTTTTCCTTCCTAAAAACCCAGAAGAATTTTGAGAATTGAGACTGAGGTCAGAAATGGATGGGAGAAAGCTCTTGGGGAGAGGGTGGCAGAAAACCTAGTTGAAGATTTTGTGTGGCAGAGAAAGGCTAGGGGACCTGAGACATGATGACATCTAAAATGAAAATCCAAGGGCTTCATTTATCTCCCTAGGAATTTTTTTCATTATCACCAAATCTTTAATATGTCTGATAATTATCATAGCACAGTGATAGTGCTGCTTTAGGGAATAAAGTAGAGGTCCTTCTTCAAATTTGGGGCATTGTCTGATATGGTTTGGCTCTTTGTCCCTACTCAAATCTCATCCTGTAGCTCCCATAATTCCCACATGTTGTAGGAGGTACCCAGTAGGAGATAATCGAATCATGGGAGTGGGTCTTTCCCATCCTGTTCTTGTGATAGTGAATAAGTCTCATGAGATCTGATGGTTTTAAAAACAGGAATTTCCCTGCACAAGCTCTCTTCTCTTGTCTGCTGCCATGTAAGATGTGACTTTCACCTTCCACCATGATTGTGAGGCCTCCCCAGCCACGCGGAACTGTGAGTCCATTAAATCTCTTTCTTCTATAAATTGCCCAGTCTTGGGTATGTCTTTATCAGCTTCATGAAAACTGACTAACACATTGTCTTAGTCCATTCTGGCTGCTACAGCAAAACACCATAAACTAGGTAGCTTATAAATAAAAGAAACTTATTTCTCACAGTTATGGAGGCTAGGAGATGCAAGATCAAGGTGCCAGAAAATTGGATGTCTGGTGAGAGGCCACTTTCATCTTCACAGAATGGTGCCTTCCTGCTATGTTCACATGCGGTAGAAGTGGCAAGGTGGCTCTCTGGGGCCTCTTTTATAAGGGCACTAATTCCATTCATGAGGAAACTGCCTTTGTTAACTAATCACCTTCCAAAGGCCCCTTCTCCTAATACTATCATATTGGGGGTTAGTTTTCAACATATGAATTTGGCAGGGGACACTAACATTCAGACCACATCAGGCTAGATGCCCAGAGGATATTGAGACAGCCAGTAGAAGCGTTGGTAAGATCACTAGAAGAGATATAGTATTTTAATAGAAGTAGAAATTCAAAACAAAAGAAGATATTTGAAGGCAAACACTCTAGCCTGGCAATCCTCAAAAACACTGGGGAAGACACATGTGGTGGTGATAAAATTACAGTCATACCATCATTCAGCAGAAACTGCTGTGGGTTACAGTTGACTGACAGGCTCCACCTGACTCACCTGGAGCCACAATGGTGCTCACATCCAAGCTATGCTTCCCTGAGCTGCTCTCAGCCAATGATTGAGTACAGTGTGGTTACTTAAACTGGGCAATGCCTATCTGGCATTGGATTCTTCTAACAGCAACCTCTTGGGGTTGCTCTTGGGGTCTCCTTATCAGCCTGGCCATCACTTTCTTTGAACTGCACTGAAGTCTGAGGCTTTTCCTACCCCTTACTTCCTATCATCTATCTTTACCCATGTGTCAGAGCTGCAGTGCAATCTGGAAACTCTTCCTACCTACTCCTGCTTCCTTCCAATTTATCTTTCCCCCAATAAATCTTTTGCATGTTGACCACATCTTAATGTCTATTTGTTGGAGAACCTGAACTGACGCAAGTGGTACCAAGAGTAGGATCTGAGAAAACTGATAATAAGATGGAGTTTGGGACTGGCTCCTTCACTGACTAGCTAGCACAAAGCCCTCTGGAATGTGGAAGGCATGGTACAGTCTCTAGCACAAAGTGAGAGCCCAGTTGCTGAATAATTCCTCTATGGTGACTATGTTAGTCCATTTTCACACTGCTATAAAGAACTACCTGACACTGGGTAATTTATGAAGAAAAGAGGTTTAATTAACTCACAGTTCCACATGGCTGGGGAGACCTCAGGAGACTTACAATCATGAAGGAAGGTGAAGGGGAAGCAAGGCATGTCTTACTTGGTGGCAGGAGAGAGTGAAGAACGCCACACACTTTTAAACCATCAGATCTTTTGAAAACTCACTTACTATCAGGAGAACAGCATGGAGTTCCAATGATCCAATCACCTCCCACCAGGTCCCTCACCTAATCTGAGATTTGGGTGGGGACACAGAGCCAAACCATATCAGTGACCTCAGACAATGCCCAGTCGATAGAAATGGTCTTGACAGTGCAATGATTCTGGCATGTGAAAGATATTGGAGAGTAACATCTCCAGGCAGTAGAGTTCCCTTGATATTAATAAGCTGTATCAACACTCTACGATGGAATGAGAACCAGAAGGCAGTTAACAAACCACTAAAGGCTAAGTATGAGAGCCAGAAGGCCTTTCTAACAGCTTAAGAAGAGCTCTTTCTCTTCTGAAATGGAAGAATAAAAACAGCTAAGCAACAAGCTAAAGATATAATATAGTCACAGAGCTCCAGAGATGTTTAAGTCCTCAGCTAAAGTAGTATCCTAGTTGGGAAAACCTGGAACCCTGGAATATGGGATGGTAATATTTGGATGAATGACCTTGTGGAAGTTGGCCCTGCAGAGTTCCCTAAAGCCTCTGGACTTGCACAGGTGGCCCACCCTTCCCTAATAGGCAGCTATCACTCCTCCTGACCTAAGTTGCTGCAGGGATCTATCTCTTGCAGCAGATATGCCCCTCAGGAGTTGCTTCCACTTCTTCTCTTGACTGCCAGAACGATAACTAGGGTTAAATCTCCACATGACCTGGCTAAGAATGTGCTATATGTGATAAGGGAATGTATTAATTGGAGTTTTCCAGAAAGAAAGAACCAATAGAAGATAGATAGATGGGTGGATAGATAGGTAGGTAGATAGGTAGGTGGATAGATAGAGAGAGAGAGTGGGGATTTCTTAGGGGAATGAACCCACATGATTATAGTGACTGAGAAGTCCCACTATAGCCATCTGCAAGTTGGAGATCCAAGGATGCTAGTAGCATGGCTCAGTCTAAGTCCAAAAGCCTTAGAACAAGGGAAGCCAATGGTGTAACTCTGTTCAAAGCTGAAGACCTGAAAACCCAAGAGAACACTGGTACAGTTCCTAGAGTCCAAAGGTCAGGTAACCTGGAGTTCTGATGTCAAGGACTGAAGAAGAAGGGTTTCCCACCTCCAAGAGAACTAACACTTTCACCTTTCCCCTGCCTTTTTGTTCTATCTGGACCCCCAGCTGATCAGATGGTTCTCATCCACATTGAGGGTGGATTTTCCCCAGCTTAATCTGCCAACTCACATACCAATCTTCTCTGGAAATACCCTCTCAGACACACCCAGAAATAATGCTTTATGAGCTATCTAGATATCCTTTAATCCAGTCAAGTTTACACCTAAAATTTAACATCACAGAGAGAGTAGAAATTATACCCTGAAAGAGTAATAACAATTAGTTAGCACGTGCCATTCAAAATGAGATTACCCCTGGAGTTAGATTTTGAAGATATCTGACCAAGAGAGTTGGTACAAAAGAATGTTTAAGTGAGAGTTTATTTACTTTAGGGTTCCATCTCGGAATATACAATTTAATGCCCTAGGTAAGGCCCTAGGGGATCATGCAAACTCACTGTTAAGACTGACTCCTAGAAGACTAGAGAATGTGATGATTGACCCCTAGTTTAGTGGAAAGGCCTGAGTTACTTTGGCAAGCAACAGAGATGAGAAAAACAAAATACAGAGGCTGGTGGAAGTGGGCATGCTGGAACAGATGTATCACATGAAGCCAGAACACCCACCAGAAGATATGTTTAACCTGCCACACCTTCAGATTTGTCTACTTACACTGAGACCACACTGCCCTTGGACTGTTCCCAGCCAATAGCTAAGCATAGTGTGGGTATTGGATCTGGGTCTGCCCAAAGATGAATTCTTCTAACAGGAAACCGTTGCTCAGAGATTTCTCATTGGCCTAGCCAAGACTTTCTCAGAACTGCACTGAAGTCTGGTGTCTTCCTACCTAATCCTTCCTTCTTGCTCTCATTGCATAGATCTTAGGCCTCGATTTCACTCTGAAGTATCTCTCTACTTATTTCTGCTCCCTTCTCACTTCATTCTTCACAAGCATTTTCCTCAATGGGTATCTTGCATGTTTAATCCTGTCTTGGTCTGCTTCTCAGAGGATGTGAGTTGCCAAAGCACATAACTCAGTTGCATACGATGAGGGAATCAAATTACTATTTTGATATTTAAGAACACTAGAAGGCTGGTTGATTTAAGGATTATCAGATCACATTAATTATCGCATCTCTCACAGCCACAATATCTTTTGCATTTTTAAAGTAATAAAGTTATGAGGCGAGATTAGGATGATGGAAAGGTCAAAATGCTAATCCTGCTTCTATTGGTAGCAACCTTAAAACACATTGAAAGAATAAAAAGATTCTAGGGATACTGCCATCGATTATGTCCTTTTCCTGTATTCCCAACCCTCTCACATACAGTACCTTATACATTATGTATGTTGGTACTATTTGTAAACAACATGTAGTTGGATCTTGCTTTTTATCAAATCTGACTGTCACTACCTTTTTGATGGGGTATTTAGATTATTTCAATTTAATGTACTTATTAATAGATTTGGACTTACATTTGCTATTTGTTTTTCATATATTCCTCATTTTTTTGTTCTTCCATCTTCCTTGACTTTTGTGTTAAATAATTTTTTAACTTAACATTTTAATTTCCTTGCTTTTTAAAATTTATATTTTTGATTTATTTTCTTAGTGGTTAGTCTTGAGATTAAAATATGCATCTTACCTTACCACATGTACTTTAGATCAATACTAATTTAATTCCAAGAAAATATAGAAACTTTGCTTCCATATCATCCTATTCCCTACCCACTCCTTTGTGATATCATTGTCATATCTTACATATATATAATACATTCAAAATGCAATGTTAAAATTGTTGCTTTATGCTATCCTGTGTATTCTAAGCAAATTAAAAGGTGATATGAGAAAAATATATTTATGGAATCTTTTATATTAACCCACATTTTGCCACTTCTGGTGTTCTTCCTTTCTTTCTGTGGATTTGAGTCACCATCAGGAATCATTTTCTTTTAGTCTAAATAGTTTCCTTTGATGGTTTTGTATTTCCTTATAAGACATTGGTTGTTGGCAATCAAATCTCTAAATCTTTGTCTCAGAATGTCTCAATTTCATACTCATTCTAAAGCATAGATTTGATGAATATAGAATTATTGGTTAACAGGTTTTTTTTCTCTCTCTCTCTGCATTTTGTTATTGCACTGCACTCTGGCCCCCATCGTTTCAGAAGAGAAGTCAGTTGCTATTTACTGTGGTTTTCTTGTACATGAGTCATCTTTTTCTTACTGTTTTCATGATTTTATCTTTGTCTTTGGCCTTTAATAGTCTGTCTAGGATATAGCTAGGTATGCTTGCTTGGGCTTTGTTGAGCTTCTTGGATGTGTAAACTAATGTTTTTCATCCAATTTGGGAGGTTTTAAACCTTTATTTTCTTAAATGCTTTTATGTTTGTTTCTATCCCCTCCTTCTTGGCCACTCATTACATTTATGTTGGTATGCTAGGTGTGTTGTCCATATTTATTCAGCTTTGTTCATTTTTCTTCAGTAATTCTTGTATCTCTTTTCTTCAGATTTGATCATTTATATTGATTTATCTTAAAGTTCATCGATTCTTCTGCCATATCAAATCTCATGTCAAATACTTGTAGTGAATTTTTCAACCTGGTTACTGTGCTTTCCAACACTAAAATTTCCACACACACAAAATTCCTGTCTTATGATTGAGAATCTCAATTTGTTTGTTCATTGTTGTCATATGTTAAACACGGTTTTCTCTATTTCTTTAAGCATTTATATTAGCTGCTTTGAAGTCTTTTCTGCTAAATCCAATACCTGGGAACACTTGGAGTTTTTATTGACTGCTATATTTCCCGAGTATTGGTCACATTTTCCTGTTTCTTCGTGTGTCTCATTTTTGTTGAAATCCGGACAGTTTATATAATATATTGAAGCAGCTCTGGATTCTGATTTTTATTCTCCCTGCAGCCTGTTTTTGAGAGTTTTTTTTTTTTTTATTTCTTTGTTGAGTAACTTACCTAGGCTACATCTATGAAACCTGTTTGCTTTGTGATTTGTGACTGCTGACATCTCTGCTTAATGTTTTCTTTTGTTTCATTTCATTTCATATTTTAGTTTTATTTTTAAGCTTGCTTCCTTGGAGCTGCCCCTGTGTCTATGTTGCTTTGATTAGACCTTGGTTGGATAGAGGTCGTCCTCATCCACATCAAGACAATAAATTTGTGTGTGAGCAAAGGAAGGATCATCTAAAGTTTATGCCATTTTCAAGTACGTCTAGGCTTTTACTCTGCTGGACCCTTTTGTGTCTTCTATACACATGTGTTCAGCTTCAGGGTTGGCCAGGCATGTGTAGTTAGCTCGAGTTTTCTCCATTATCTTCTGCACATGAACACAATTTAAGCAAAGAATATGCCTTCTCCAACCTTCTACAACTCGAGGCTTGTAGAACTGTGAGCTTTCCCTAGTCCACCACTGTATGGGATTTTCATTTGTACTGACATCACTGATGAGCGTGGGCTTTTCCCATTACAACAAATGGAGTGAGCCCCTCACCAGTCAGAAAAAATATTGTCCTTTATGACCTGCCCTGCCCTGGAAAATCTCCTGGTTGGCTGAGTGTGGGAAGATATGGGAGTAGCCCAAGTTCAGAACACCAGAGATTTCCAGTGTTCCTAACCAAAGTTAAGTTGATTTTCAGATATAAAAGCTTCTCAGATTGTTCCACACCTTTGTTCATTTCCAGATTGCTACAATAATTATTTTTGCCAATTTTGTCCAGCTTTATAGTTGCTTTCTAGGGAGAGGATTTACCAGTCTCTTCACTTGGCAATAGCTGGGAGCCTCATCTCTACAACAGCTTTTTAATTGCTGTTTATGATCCTAGTCTTTCTCTTCTCTGAACTCCATACTGACATCTAAGTAATCACTCTAAAATATTATACAAATCTAATTGTCTCTCTCTTGTAACTTAAATCGTTCAATGACTTTTCATTTTCCACAGAATAAACTCCTTATAAGACCCAGCATAATCTGGATCCTGCTTGCTTCTGTTTTTCATCACTACCCTCTAAAACCCTTTGCTCTGACCAGACTGAACATCACTCATGCCATACTTTCTTTTATCCCTGGGACTCAGCATGTATTTCTTCTCCTTGCAATGCTCACAGCCTAACTCAGACTCCTTCTTTCCTCCTAGGTCTTATTTTCCTGACTGACTCTTACTGACCCTTCATATTTCAGTTTAGATATCATTTTCTGCCAGGATCACCTTTACCATACCCCACTTCATTCTATAGTTTATGTTCCTATAATCTGCTGTATTTTCCTGATTCTAGACTTGATTACACTGTTGTTGCCATTGCTGTCTAATTGTCTCCTCCACTAGAATACCAATTCCATGGGGGCAGAAACTGAAGCTTTATGTTTATTTTATTATTATTATTATTATTATTATTATTATTTGAGATGGAGTCTTGCTCTGTAACCCAAGCTGGAGTGCAATGGCGCAATCTCTGCTCATTGCAACTTCCACCTCCCGGGCTCAAGCTATTCTCCTGCCTCAGCCTCCCAAGTAGCCGAGATTACAGGCACATGCCAAAACACCCAGCTAATTTTTGTATTTTCAGTAGAGACAGGGTTTCACCATGTTGGCCAGGCTGGTCTCAAACTCCGGACCTCAGGTGATCCGCCTGCCTCGGCCTCCCAAAGTGCTGGGATTATAGGCAAGAGCAACTGTGCCCGGCCCCATCGTATTCTTAGCACTGAGACCAATGTCTGTTAGACTCTGCAAACACTTTTTAATTGATAACAAATGATTGAGAGCCTGATTAGATCAGAGGCCAGAAAACCTTTTCTGTAAAGGTCCCCAGTAGTAAATATTTTAGGCTCTGCAGATCACAAAAATCCCATTGTAAGTATTTCACTTCTGCTATTAACATATAAATGCAGCCATAGAAAATATGTAAATGAATAAGCATGACTTTGTTCCAGTAAAACTTTATTTATAAAAGTCAACATCTGGCCTGCAGGCTGTAGTCTGCAAATACCTGGATTAAATGAACAAAGGAAAGAACGGTAGGTGACTTTAAAATGTTTCAATTAATTGAAATAAACTCTGGCTTATAGTTCTTCCGTAAATAATTAAAACCTATTTTCTTTACCTTTGATCTAATCAAGAAAAAAGTCATTAGCATTTTCTACATAACAGTTCACTATCAGAAATAACAATTATGTCATTTTATATTTTAGTATTCACAAAAGACTGTCACTTGGGTCACAGAGGATGTTGAGTTCTTTGTCTCTCTACATTTAATCTTCTGTCTTTTCTTACTTTTTATTATTTCACATAATCCATGTCACAAAAGTAGCCAAAAAAATTGATATGGCTTGGCTCTGTGTCCCCACCCAAATCTCATGTTGAATTACAATTCCCAATGTTGGGGGAGGGACCTGGTGGGAGGTAATTGGATCATGGTGGTGGATTTCCCCCATGCTGTTCTCATGATAGTGAGTGAGTTGTCATGCAATCTGATGGTTTAAAAGTGTGTGGTACCTCCCCCTTCACACTCACTCCCTCCTGCCACTGTGTGAAGAGGTGTTTGTTTCCCCTTTTCCTTCCACCATGATTGCAAGTTTCCTGAGGCCTCCTCAGCCATGCCTCCTGTACAGCCTGTTGAACTGTAAGTCAATTAAACCTCTTTTCTTTATACACTACCCCTCATCAGGTAGTTCTTTATAGCAATATTAGAATAGACTAATATAGAAAACTGGTACCAGAGAAGAGGGGAATTCTTATAAAGATATTTGAAAATATGGAAGCAACTTTGGAACTGGGTAACAGGCAGAGGTTGTAACAGTTTGGTGAGCTCAGAAGAAGATGGAAAGATGAGGGAAAGTTTGGAACTTTATACAGACTTGTTGAATGATTGTAACCAAAATGGAGATAGTGTTATGGACAGTGAAGTCCAGGCTGAGGAGGTCTTAGATGGAGATGAGGAACTTATTGGGAACTGGAGTAAAGGTCACTCTTGCTGTGCTTGCAGAGAGACTGGCAGCATTGCACCTCTGCTCTAGAGATCTGTGGAATTTTGAACTTGAGACAGATGATTTTGGGTATCTGGAAGAAGAAATTTCTAAGAGCAAAGCATTAAAGATATGACCTGGCAGCTTCTAACAGCATACACTCATATGCATTTGCAAGAAGATGTTCTGAAATTGGAACTTATATTTAAAAGGCAAGCAGAGCATAAAAGTTTGGAAAATTTGCAACCTGGCCATGGGGTAAGAAAGAAAAACCTATTTTCTGGGAAGAAATTTAAGCCAGCTGTAGAAGTTTTCTTCAGTAGAGAGGAGCCCAATGTTAATACTCAAGACAATGGGGGAAATGCCTCCAGGGCATTTCAGAGACCTTCACAGCAGCCCCTCCCATCACAGGCCTGGGGGCCTAGGAGGGAAAAATGGTTTCCTGGGCCAGGCCGAGGGACCTGCTACTCTGTGCAGCTTCTGGACATGACAGTCTGCTTTGTGGCCATGCAAGCTCCAGCCATTATTAAGATGGGCCAAAGTACAGCTCAGGCAATTGCTTCAGAGGGTTCAAGCCCCAAGCCTTAGTGGTTTCCATGTGGTGTTGGGCCTGTGGGTATGCAGAAGGCTAGAGTTGAGGTTTGGGAGCGTCTGCCTAGATTTCAGAGGATGTGTGGAAACACCCAGATGTCCAGGCAAAATTTTGCTGCAGGGGTAGGGTCCTCATAGAGAACCTCTACTCAGGCAGTACAGAGGGGGAAATGTGGGGTTGGAGCCCCCACACAAAGTCCCTACTGGAGCACTACTTAGTAAAGCTGTGAGAAGAGGACCACCATTCTCCAGACCCCAGAAGGGTAGATCTATCGACAGTTTGCATTGTGTGCCTGGAAAAGCCACAGACATTCAACGCCAGCCCATGAAAGCAGTTGCAGGTTTTGTACCTTGTGGAGCCACAGGGGCAGACCATTCCAGGCCTTGGAAGCTCACCCCTTGCATCATTGTGCCCTGGATGTGAGACGTAGAGTCAAAGGAGATTATTTTGGAGCTTCAAGATTAAATGACTGCCCTGCTGGGTTTTGAACTTGCTTGGGGCTGCAGGCCCCTTTGTTTTGGCCAGTTTCTTCCATTGGAATGGGAGCATTTGCTCAATGCTTGTACCCACATTGTATCTTGGAAGGACTAACTTTTTATTTTTCAGGCTCCTAGGCAGAAGGGACTTGCCTTGTCTTAGATGAGACTTTGGACTTCGAGTTTTGGTTAATGCTAGAATGAGTTAAGACTCTGGGGGACTATTGGGAAGGCATGATTGGTTTTGAAATGTGAAAAGGACATGAGGTTTTGTGGGTGGAGCCAGGGGTGGAAATATATGGTTTGGCTGTGTCCCCACCCAAATCTCATTTTGAATTGTAATCCCCACCTGTTGAGGGAGGGACCTGGTGGAAGGTGATTGGATCATGGGGGAAGTTTCCCCCATGCTGCTCTCATGATAGTGAGTTTTCATGAGATCTGATGGCTTAAAAGTCTGTGGCACATCCCCCCTTGCTGTCTCTCCTGCTGCCATGTGAAGACATGCTTGCTTCCCCCTCTCCCTTCTGCCATGACTATAAGTTTCCTGAGGCCTCCTAGCCATGCTTCCTGTATAGCTATAAAACTGTGAATCAGTTAAACCTCTCTTCTGCATAAATTGCTCAGTCTCAGGTAGTTCTTTATAGCAGTGTGAGAATAGACTAATATGGAAATCAAGATAGTTATTTTATATGGCTAAAGGGCAGTATATCCAGTACACTGAGTTTAGTAGTCAAGAATTATGAAGAAATATGCCAATTTAAAAATAAAAACTTAGTATATTGAGTCTTTGTCTATCTGCCATATCATGTTTTATATTTGGCACTGTTTCTTTTTCTTGATTTTGACTGCTTCATAATACCATATTTTACATTAATGTATTTACTTTTTAAACAATGCAGTTAATAAAATAAATAAGAATTGGTGCATTATTAGATGATACCTGCATTTTAACAATCATTGTGTTCTGTTATATGAATTGGCATGTATAATTATAAAGAAATCCTACTTTAGTTAAGAAATAATTGTATAATTACTAGCAATTATGTAGTATTGTGGGGACTATTCATTATATTCTTTATAAAACTGGATTAGCATTTCCACTTTTGATCAGGTGTTGGTCTTTTGCCCTAAATGTACATGCAAAAGGAAGCAGAATATTGAAATTAATAAGAAACATCTGAATACACTTAAATTCATTTTATTTATGGACTTTAAAAATTAGCCTCTGATTTCTTGTCCAAGAAGTGTTTAGTCACTTAAGAAATAAGATGTCTTATTCAGCATTCTTGTTAAACATATTTTTTAATGAAACAAAAAGTTTTCTTTACTACTTTGTAGATTTTTTCAAATTATTTAGATGCAATTTTTTCATTTTCTTTTTTTTCCTTTTCTTTTCTCTTTTTTTTTTTTTTTTTTTTTGAGATGAATTCTCACTCTGTCACCCAGGTTGGAGTGCAGTGGCGTGATCTCCACTCACTGCAAGCTCCACCTCCCAGGTTCATGCCATTCTCCTGCCTCAGCCTCCCGAGTAGTGGAGACTACAAGTACCTGCCACCAAGCCTGGCTAATTTTTTGTTTTGTGTTTTCAGTAGAGACAGGGTTTCATCATGTTAGCCAGGATGGTCTCGATCTCCTGACCTCGTGATCTGCCCTCCTCGGCCTCCCAAAGTGCTGGGATTACAAGCATGAGCCACTGCACCTGGCCTAGATGCAATCTTTTACTAGTAAAGAAACATGTATTGACAGTTAATGTAACTGGAATTTTATTATTGGTGTCAAGAAAAATCTGATGCCATATGTGAACTCACCTTTTGGGAAAATTTCATGAAAGACTGAAGGGGAGCAAGGATTGATTACCTGGATAATCTTGCCTCTAGCAACCTTGGGCAAAAGGCCAATGATCTTGCATCTACATCAGGTACTTCAAGATTAACTGATTCATGATGGGTAGCTGAATTGATTATTTGTTTTATCTTAGTGGTTCATTTAATTCTACTCATTAGAGTTTAGTAGAAAGCTTTTGTAAAAACATAGCAATTAGTCTTGGAAAATTGCATAAATAAAAATATGTATCTCAACATGAGATTTAATAAATATTGCATTATGGAATGAAGAGTTTCTAATCAAAAGGGAGGCCACATGCCTTAATCTGTACACAAAAGTATCTGAGAACCAACTGGAACTCTATCTGTATAAATTCACCAGCATATACAACAGTACAAATAGGCTGCTTCTTCCAAATGAATTTGCATGCACACAAATTGAGATAATGTTCCCTATCTCACAATGGCATTTCTAAAATCTCTATTTTAATAGTTATCACTTACAAAAAGAGTTTTATGGTCAATTACATTGTGATATCCTCAGATAAACAGAATAAGGTAGTTGGCTTTCTTTCCAACTATTTCTCAGATCCATCTACTTTCTTTCCAACTGCTTCTTAGTGGAACTTCCCAGATTCATGAATATGCCAAAATGTACAGTGGACTGTCAAGAGAGGTGCATAGTATATATTTTATAACTTATTTGGCCATGGAATACCATTTTCCTCTAAATACCCATTATCACAATGAGTAATTTTTCCCTTAAAAAATAAGATTGGAAGACTCTTTCATAATGCAACTTTCTAATAACTGCTTATGATCACTTATATCCTATTTTCTTATTGTTTTTGTGGCATCTTAAAAAATAATTTTGAACTTACAGTAAAGTTGCAATAATCGTACAAAATAATCTTGTTTACTCTTTGCCCAGATTTCTCAATTGTTAACATTTTGTCACATTATTTTTTCCTTCTCCTCTCTCTTTTCCTCCCCTGCCCCTCTCTATCCTGTCCCTCATGAACCATTTGAATGCAGTACCTTGTTACCCCAGTGACCAGCACGGTGGCCAAAACACAATAGGAATTTATTAAACAACTGATGATTAGTGAATAACATCTTTCAAAATTATATCTAAACAAAGTTTAAGAGGCCACCCTGGAACAATGTTTGAGTGTGAAGTTTTTGTCTATTATGAAAGGCCAGCAAATCAATTTTAAAAGTGAGAAATATCATCTTACTATTTATTAACAATTATAGTTTTTGGAAGTTTCCAAACCAAGAATCAGAAGAAACCCATGATTATATATATATATATATATATGTATGTATATATTTTTCTGACTTATGGATGTGCTTATGTAGTGATCCAAAGCCAGATACCTTGTCTGGAAGGAGGAAGGTATGTTCAGCCCTGTGGTTTCAAGCTAGCTGGTACACTTAAAAGCTGCATAGCTCTCTGAAAGAGTTATTGAATTCTGTTGGTTTGATCTTTTCTGTGATCCTTTTTTCTGTGCATAACTGTGCTTTCTCACTTTCTCCTTCAGTTTATGTTTTTCCATCCAGAATAAGTTTTTTACTAGTATTAGTACATTTAAAGCTGAGAATGACTTATTTGTCCCAGGAAAAATACCCACAATGTATAATGTTTACATCCAACCAGTCATGATTTCAAGTAAATCTATCTCTAATCAGCCTGGAGAATAAGAACAATGTTGATTGTGCAAAGTAGAGGTTATAGACTCCTATAAAATGTGACAGTGAGGAATATAATGTTATTTGTACTTGCTTTTTTGTTGTTGCTGTTGTTTGTTTGAGGAGGAGTTTCGCTCTTGTTGCCCAGGCTGGAGTGCAATGGCATGATCTCAGCTCACTGCAACCTCCACCTCCCAGGTTCACGTGATTCCCCTGCCTCAGCCTTCCAAGTAGCTGGGATTACAGGCATGCGCCACCATGCCCGGCTAACTTCTTGCATTTTTTTAGTAGAGACGGGGTTTCATCATGTTGATCAGGCTGGTCTGAAACTCCTGACCTCAGGTGATCCGCCCATCTCGGCCTCCTAAAGTGCTGGGATTACAGGTGTGAGTCACCACGTGAGGCCTTGTACTTGTTTTGAGATAATGAACTATTATTTTATTTATGTTCCTTTCCTCCTCTCCACCTATATCCAAATATTTATGGACAGGTCTAATATCAGTACTTTTCTTTAAGAAGTACAACTTCATGTCAGAGAACAGTGTAGGGAACAAGCAAGAGGCGTGATGAACTGCCTGAAGCTTTGCTTTGGGTTTGCTTAAATACCATGTCATAAATTCTGCAGTTTCTTTTCCTTGAGAGTGTGTCCCTCCCAGTTTTTGCTATTTGAGAGCAAGGATATGTGGCCACAGGTTTTCTACACTGTGCTACCCTCCCTCTTTTGCTTACTTCATCTCAACAATCTCCGGCCACAGATTTTCTATGCCATTGCCACTCTCCTTCTTTTGCTTTCCTTATCTCATAATCTCTAGCCTTTATAGAATAATAATCGTATATTAGACATATGGAATATCAGTGCAACTACTTTTTCAGCTGAAATCACCTTCTCTGCTATTCTCATTCTAAGCAAAGGAACAGAATATGTATTAGTCTGTTCTCATGCTGCTAATAAAGACATGCCCAAGACTGGGTAATTTATAAATAAAAGAGATTTAATTGACTCACAGTTCCATAGGGCTAGGGACTTCACCATCATGGCAGAAGGCAAGTGAGGAGCAAAGTCACATCTTACATGGTGGCAGGCAAGAGGGCTTGTGTTGGGGAACTCCCCTTTATAAAATCATCAGATCTCATGAGACTTATTCACTATCACAAGAACAATATGCGAAAGATCCGTTCCCATGATTCAATTATCTCCCCCAGGTCCCTCCCACAACATGTGAGAATTATGGGAGCTATAATTCAAGATGAGATTTGGGTGGGGACACAGCCAAACCATATAAATGTCTTTCAGGACTGTGATACTAAGGAAATCTCTTTTTGACTCAAGGTATATGAAGCCATGAGCCATCTTTCAGTCTCCTTTCTAGTCTTAGACCAGCTCTCACAGTATTTCATAGATAGTGGTTTACAGTTTGGCTATATAGTTTGTGGCATTGACAAATTGTCAATCACATTTTGTCTCTGCTGTTTTCATTTTTAGACAACAGACAGCAAAAATTTAAGATGTTAATTGATGGAAGTTCTGGATCCCTATTCTAAAGTCAATCCTGAAGACACCACAGAAGTGAGAGGGAAAATGGTACATCTAAGAAGATACTGGAAAAACTAAAAAGTCTCTGACGAGACAGCAGTTGGCTGGTTCCCAGATTCCAGCTGAAATGATAGCCTAGGAGAGGAAAGGGCAGGGGATCACAGATGGAGGAAGTATGGGTGTAGAAGGAGGGCCCTGAGAGGCGGAGGTTGCAGTGAGCTGAGATCACGCCACTGCACTCCAGCCTGGCGAGAGAGCAAGACTCTGTCTCAAAAATAAATAAATAAATGAATAAATAAATGTAATTAATTAATTTTTAAAAAAGAAGGAGGGCCCTGAGTTTATCTTGCCTTCTCTATTACAACTTGAGACAAAATGAGAAACCTAGAACAGTGTGAGTAACACAAAGGCAGTGTTTGAGCCCCGGGGAAGTGGGGAGGAATAAAATAAGTGCAAACAATTGAGTTGGCCCTGGACTTCCCCACCTCCCCTGCCTCTCCCACTGTTCCACACTCCAAGAACAAGTAATTACAACTGAGGAAGACAGTTGCAAAAAAGAAGAGTGTTGGAGTACAGGGATGGGCAGCCCTCAGAGAGGAGGCTGGGGTAGCAAATGGGAGGCCAGATTGTGTAGTATTTAGTATTTCTTAAGATTATTGTGCATTCCCTTTATGCATTCTCTTTAAGGCTGGGGACAAGAATAGACTTTCTCTACCTTCGATCCTGATCAACATTGTGTTGGAATCCTAGCCGGTGAAATATGGCAATAAATAAGAGGTTAAAGATTGGAAGTGGAGAAAGTAAAATGAAATGAAAACAATAAGATCATTTACATTTGAAAAAGTTTCATCAACTAAAAAATCTGTTAGAACTAATAAAAGAGTGTAGTGAGTTTTCTTAGCCCATGCTGTTTCTTTACACCAGCAATAATTAACTAGAAAATGCAGTAGAAATGCATTATCCATAAGAGCATTTTAAGAAATCTGAGGTACATATTTATAGAAAATAAACACTTTATTTTTCTTCTGCCATTCTTTTTCTATTTTATACTGGTTATATAATGTGGTTATAATGGTTAACATTAAAATGTTTCATAATTTCCTCGATATCAAAGCGGAGTTGTTACTGTACTAGAAGAGGAATGAACAGCACCCAGAAATGGAAATAATCTTAAAAAAATCCACAGAACTTTTATAGAGAAAATTTAAAAACATTATTGTAGGACATATAAGAAAGCCTAACTAGAGAGCCATACTGTATATTGTAACGATGTGAATTATCCCAAGATCGTTCTATAAATTCAATGTCATTTTAATAATAAATCCAAGAGTATTTTTGAGGCTTTTATCAAATCCATTGAAAATGTATATGGAAAAATAAAATCCCACTGATAAAATCCTGCAGGGACCTGTCTTATAATAAGAACCAGATCTTTACTGTATTCAAACTTAACCTATCTGAATAGGCAGCCTTAGATTCCCATTTTGCTCCTTGAAGATTTTCAACTATTTATGGTACCAATTACCACACGGGCCAGTCTTTTTAGTTGACAGCAACAGAATCCCCTCTATTTTGAGCAGTAAGAGGTTTATTAAGGGGTATGAATAGCTCACAGAATCACTGGAAGGGCTCACAAAACAGACTCTACACTGAGCATCCGCCATGTCTGTCTTGACACCCTTATCAGCATCCACGCACATTCTCTTCCTCATTCTCAAATTTTGAAGAAACAGCATGTTCTTACCTAATATAATGCAACTAAGCTCACACAAACAAAAATGTATTCAACTTTCCTGCAAAAGGACATACCAAAATCTCAACATTTTAAAACAATATGCCACTTTATGACCATTAAATTATCAAAAACTAGAAAGGTACTATCAAATATTAATGAGAAGGTAGGGAAACAGAAACTCTCATGTACTGTTGGTGAAAGAGTAAACTTACTTGGTTGTCCTAGAAAGCAAGAGTAGGTACTAAAGTACTCAGCAAAATTAAGAATGTATATATGACAATGGAATTTCACTCCTGGATTCATATCCTAAGGAAATTCTTTTATAGTCTTTCTATAGACTCATAAAAGACTATATAAGGATATTCATCATCATGTCTCTTGTTACAGTGAGGAGTTGGAGGTTACATTGCAAAATCATGAAGAGAAAATGGCAGATGCACACCACAGAAGCAACACATTTGATGCACATAGAACAACATGGGTAAATCTTAAAGGCATAATGTTGTCCCACAAGTAAGAAACAGAATACCGTCTATACCACAGTGCCATTATGTAAGTTAATACACACATACAAAATGTGTACTTATAAGTATCTAGTCATATAAAAGGGCACATAGCAAGCACATTGAAAAAGGTAACCATGTAGTACAGAGAATGAAAGTGGGAATAAGAAATAAAGTAGAAAAAAATAAAAAGTAATGATGAACCTTGCATGTGTATGTTAGGATGGTGAACTCCACACAAACAAATGGGATTAGTTCAACTCCACACCTGATGCTTTGGGTTAGTTGGGTTTTTGTTGTTGTTATTGTTTTTTTTTACAGTGGAGCTATTCTGTGATTATAGCATCCCATTTTCCCCAGTTAATTATAATAATTAAAAATTTAAAAATTGCTCTGAAGGTACAGATGTATTTTAATTTTGAAAATAGTCATGACTCATCTATGTCTCTAAGGAGACTTCACCAAATCTTCAGGCTTATTCCTCTCCAAGGTGCTTATTTTCTTGATTCCATCTAATCTTGGCAAGGGAAAGGGAAGGTTAGAACAATCTTTCAAAACTTTGAAAATGGTTCGAATTGCTCTACATTTAGACAAAGTTACTGGTTACTTAATTGTCATTTAGAGTTCTTTTTGGATAGCAGGCAGCCATTCTAGGCTATAAAGGTGGTTTCGTGGAAATGTTCCTTCCTTGACAGAAGGAAGATGTTGGAGAATTCATATGGTATTTTAGCCTGCTCTGTGATTGCAATCACACAAATCATTACATTCCAGAGAGATCCCATCAACAGAAGGTTTTTCCATTTCAGTCTGTCAAGGTAAAACATTATCTTTTCATTTTCTGTATACTCCAGGGTATCAAGAAATTATAGAATGTAAGCTATAATTACAATAGCATTTTCTAAGTCTTCCTTGATGGTGAGAGGTAAGAAAAAGAGAGAGGAAGAGAGCTTTTTTTGCTCTCAGTTACATTAAAATATTCATTCAAGTAAAAAATATATATATTGGATTGGCTTCCTTTTATTCAAGTTTTATAATCTCCTGCAATCTCACTACATGAGTTAATGTTGCAGAGCAAGATAACGACTGTCTTCTATAAACCTATGTAGTGCTATAGAACCAGAATGGGTGGGTGCAAAGAACAGAAATGAAATTAGGAGGTGAATGGACTGCAGATTTTTCATGCATTTTTCCAGATGTTCATTCTGGCCTTCTGTTCCTTTCTTCAGGACTTGTACTTATGCACATGTAACACCATGAGGAATCAGATAATATAAACAGTGAATATCTCTTGGACTATTCAGTTTTGGCTTTATATTGCAACTACGTTGATGACTGCTGGTTACATTTTTACTCAATTTAGGTGGTCTGATTTAAACGTAGGATATCACATAAGGGATGGTGGGAATGGGTGCCTCAAGTGAAAGCTTTTACATTCAGTAATACAGATTTAATTGCTCAGGACGCTCTAGCCTGGGAAACTCAGCTTATCCAGATTTCCTGAGAACTGATCATTGCTAAGAATTTTCTGAGGTCTGGTATGTGTGGCCTCCATTTATACTGAGGGAAGACTGTCTCTTAGGAGCAGAGGAGTGCTTAGCAATTGAAAATAGAATTTTGTCTTTTTAGAAATTAATAATGCAAGATACAAACCCTTTGGCTATTAAAAATATTTCTCCTTACAGGCCAGACCCCGCAGCCCCAGGCTCCAGCTCCACCAAAGGTTTCAGACCAGCCCAGATTCAGGTTGTCCCACACAGTCCCACACTTTGAACTTTCCCTAGTACCAGGTCAACACCCCTGGCCTTGGACATGAGGCCAGCACTTATAGACATAAGCTCCAGGTCTGCCCAATGATCAGGCTAGTCCCTGTGGCCCCCTAGGCTAGCCCCTGCAGCCTTATACTCCAGCAGATTCAGGTTCCAGGCCCATCACAGTAGATGTCAGTGCCAGGTTCATCCCCACAGACTGAGGCACCAGGTCAACTCCTCAGGCTGCTAGACTGTACCAGTGGACCCAGATCAGGTACCAAGCCCACCCACCTGCTGACCCAGGCACTGGGCCAGCCTGTTTAAGGACTTTAGTAGCAAGCTCACCCACAGACCATGCCAGGCATCCTGCAGAGGATATCTGGATGAGCTGACTGGTGAAGTGCATTCTCGGACATAGCCTGTCTGAAAAGACTGCAAAAAGTGCCTTCTTCTTCAAATGCACAGACATCAACACAAAGCAACAAGAAACATGAAAAAACCAAGGATACAACACCACCAAAGAAACACAATAACCTTGAAATGAAAATATAAAAACTGCCTGACAAATAATTCAAAATAATTGTTTCAAGAAAGCTCAGTGAATTTTATAAAAATACAGATAGGTAGTATAACAAAATCAGGAAAGCAATAAATGACCAAAATGATAAATTTAATAAGGCGATTGAAATCATTTAAAAAGTCAGATTTTGGATTGTTGATGCAATAAAGGGCATCAACAGCAGAACTGATAAAACAGAAGAAAGTGTGAACTTTAAAACAGGTTATTTGGAAAATAAAGACAGAAGAAAAAAGAATCAAAAGGAATGAAGAAAACATACAGAAATTATGGAACAGCATCAAAAGAGAAAATGTTTGGGTTATAGGGGTTCATAAAGGAGAAGACAGAATAAAGAGGTAGAAGCTTATTAAAGAAATAATAGCAGAAAACTTTCCGAATCTGGAGAAGAATATAAATATCCAAATACAGGAAGGTCAAAGGTCTGCAATCAGATTCAATTCAAACCAAAACCACACAAAAACAGAACTGACCAATTCAACAGAAATTCCCGAGGTCTAGTATGTGTGGTCTCCATTCATAACTGAGGGAAGTCTGTCTCTTAAAAGACAGTCTATTGAAAACAGAATTTTGTCTTTTTAGAAATTATTATTGCAAGATATAAGCCCATTATAATCAAATAGTCAAATGTCAAAGACAAAGAGAGGAGCCTGAAAGCAGCAAAGGAAAATAAGCAAATAACATATGAAGGAATTCCAATAAGACTAGCAGTGGATTCCTCAGCACAAACTGACAGGTCAGAAGAGAGGAATTATATATTCAAAGTGCTAAAGAATGACACCTTCAACCAAGAAAACTATACCTGATAAAGCTGTCCCTTAAAAATGAAGAAGAAATCAAGATGTTCCCAGACTAACAAAGGGAGTTCATTAAACCAGACCTTTCTTTACAAGAAATGTTAAAAGGAGTTCTTTAAACTGAAAGAAAAGGACACCAATTAGTAACACAAAAGCATGTGAAAGTATAAAACTCACTGATTAAAAATAAGTATATTATTGGGCCAGGCGCGGTAGCTCATGCCTGTAATCTCAGCACTTTGGAAGGCCAAGGCGGCAGATCACGAGGTCAGGAGATTGAGACCATCCTCGCTAACATGGTGAAATCCCATCTCTACTAAAGAAAAATACAAAACATTAGCCAGGTGTGGCGGCACACACCTGTTAGTCAGTTACTCAGGAGGCTGAGGGAGGAGAATTGCTTGAACCTGGGAGGCAAAGGTTGCAGTGAGCTGAGATGGTGCCACTGCACTCCAGCCTGGGTGACAGAGGGAGACTCCATCTCAAAAAAAAAGAAGTATATTATCAAATTCAGAATATTTTAATACTGTAAGATTCATTTGCATCTTTAGTATAAAGGTTGAAAATCAAAACTATTAAAAATAATTTTAAAGTAATTTAATAGTTTTTTAAAAAGCTAAAATACTTTGGTAAATGATACACAATATAAAAAGATATAAATTGTGACATGAAAAATATAAGATGGAGATGGGTTGGAGTAAAAGTATAGAGTAAAATACAACCTTTTTTGAGGTTAGAAAAAAGATATAACATAAATTTTTCTTTTGAAATCATTCCACAGTGATGAATAGATGCAAGTGGGGCATTCAAGAGCTTAGTCTATTTATGAACAGAAAAAGGAAGACAATTTCCTCTAGTGTTGCTGACTACAAATTTCAGCTCTTCTCATTATTTTTCTTAATTGATAAGGGTATTTAGGGGATCTATTGCCACAAATATGTGTCATATCTGTGTGCTAGGAACATTTCACTCTCTTCTAGATATTTTAAAATAAGCATACATTGTTGTTAACTGTAGTCACCTTACTTTGCTATTGCTTATCATTGTGGTTTGGCAGTTTTTCTGTAGTGGTAATAATTGAGTCCTTTTTCTTTCATATTTGTGTGTTTGCTTTACCAGTGGGTCTATACTTTCACGTGTTTTCATGATAGATTTATCCTTTTGCTTCCAAGTGTAGGGCTTTCTTAGGCATTTCTTACAGGGCCATTCTAGTGGTGACTAATTCCCTCAGCTTTGCTTGTCTAGAAAAGACTATTTCTCCATCATTTATGAAGGATAATATTTCTGGGTATAGTATCCTTGGTTGGCAGTTTACTTCTTTCTACACTTTGAATATATCATCCCACTCTCTCCTGGCCTGTGAAGTTTCTGCTGAGAAATCCACTATTAGTCTGAAGGAAGTTCCCCTTTATATTTGGCTAGATGCATTTCTCTTGCTGGTTTTACAAGTTTGTTTTTGTCTGTTACTTTTAACAGTTTGACTATAATGTGCTGTGGAGAAGACATTCATTTTTAATTGTATCTATTTGGGGATCTCTGAGTTTCCTGTATCTGAATGTATAAATTTCTTACTAGACTTGGGGACTTTCCTGCTAGTGTTTTATTAAATATGTTCTCTATCCCTTTGTTTTCCTGTTCACCCTCTGGGACACTAGAAATTTGACTATTTGGTTGTTTAATGGTGACCTATAAGTCACATAGGCTTTGTTTATTATTTTTTTAAATTTTTGTCTGACTGGGTTATTTCAAAAGACCTATCTTCAAGTTCTGAAATTCTTTCTTCTGCTTGATTTAGTATTTTGTTGAAGCTTTCTTAATGTATTTTTATTTCATTCAGTGAATTATTCAGTTTCAGGATTTCAGTTTTGTTTTTTAAATCGTATCTATCTTCTTTGGCAGATTTCTCATTCATATCCTGATTTGTTTTTCTGATTTCTTTGTATTGTTTAGCTGTGTTCCCTTGTATAAGGTAATGGATGTTCTTTGGTCAAAGATAGGCCAAAGTAAACATCCTGCATGAGTCAGTGAGTTTGTAGCACAGGCATATAACTCCACTTGTTATATAATCACAGCCACGTAGCCATAACATGGGAAGGCTCATCACTTGCTCAGAGCCATCATTGTCTGTAAAAGGTATAATTGCCCTGCTGATACTGTAAGGCATGCTTGTGCCCAGTGAAAGAGAGAAATCCAGGGTTGTTCGTCTTGCAGACAGACCGTGGAGAGCCAGGACACAGCTTGGCTTGCTTGTGCCCAAAGAAAGAGTTAAGCCTTTGACCTTGAAGGGAGAGCCTGCCATGCGGCAGTGCATGGGAGTGGCTGGAGCAGGCAGCTGAGACAGAGACAGACAGTATAAGAGAGCTACGGAATAAAGCCGTATTACACCTACCTATAGCCCCACAAGTGTTCTTTCAGCTCTCTGCCACTCATCCACCCACTCACTCCCTTTCGACCTCAGCATGGGCTAGAACCTGACCCTGGACCTGACATCTTGTATCTCACTAAGCTGCTTTAATATTTTGAATTCTTTTTCTAGAATTTCACAAATTTCCTTTTCATTGGGATCTCTTGCTAGATAATTATTGTGTTCCTTTTAGAGTTGTCATATTTCCCTGCTTTTTCATGATTTTTTTGTGTTTTAATATTGATATTTGTGCAGGTGGTGTAACAGTCATTTCTTCTAATACTTTAAATTTGATTTTTAGGGAATAACTTTTTCCTTATAATGTATCTATGGATTTGGCTGAGTAGGGAACTTAGGCTTTAATTCTGGGTGCTTACAGTAGTGTAGTTTCCATGCAATTTCTTTGGCTGTAAGCAACATCAGAGGTATCTGTGGTTTCCTCAGTGGCTTAGTGTGTAATTGTTAGTGGAGGCTGTGGTGAAGTTATGTTGGGGACAGGGATGTCAGGTAGGCCATCCCTGGGCTTCAGTGGTGGCAGCAATAGGCTGACTATACCTCTCTTTGGGTCCCAGGGTTGTGTATGTCAGCACCAGTGTTAGTGTGTCCAAGTGGGCTGATTCTTGGGCCTCCAAGCAACTTGCTTGAGTACCAGCAGTGTCAAGGGTGGGACAGGCAGGTGGGCAGGTTCCAAGGCCCCTGGATGGCAGGTGTGGTGTGGGCAATGGCAGTAGCAATGGTGGGATAACCTTTTGGCTCCCAAGAGGTTCAAACTGGTATTAGTGTCTGTGACTGGCCGGCTGGAACTGTACACAGGCCCACAAGTGGCACATGCGGGTAGGTGTCAGCTGGTGATAGCTGCAAGCTGGGTGGGTTTCTCTTCAGGCTCCCAGAGGAGTGCTCAGGTGCAAATAGTCATAGGTGGGGTAGGCTGATCTCCAGGCCCCTGGATGGTGTGATTGAGCACTGGTGGTAGTGAAGCCAGGCTGAGTGGGCCTATCCTCGTGTGCCCCAGTGGTGCATATAGAAGCTGGCTATTATGGCTAGGGGCAGAATGATTCCCAGGCTCCAAGCAGAGAGCTTTGATGGGGGTAGCAGCAACTGTGCTGCAGCTGTGTTGCCAGGGAGTATAGCATTGCTTTCAGTGGCGGAAGCCATCGGTAGGTGGCTTCTGCTCCAGGTAACAGCTGTCAGCCAGGGAACCTGTCCTCATGGCACTTGTAAATGCATGGCCAGCTGCTGCTGGGAGCAGTGGTGTTGCTGCCAGTGGCTTATGCTTTGGCCATGGTGATGGCAGCTAGCAGGGGCAGTTGCTGTGGGTGGGGCAGTTTGTCCTTAGAGTGCTTATAAATGCACAGCAACCCCGCTGTTGGAGGTGGTGTGATCACTTCATTGGGATACACTTTGTCACATGGCAACAGCAGCCAGCAGTGGTGGTGGAACCTGTTCTCAGGATGTGTGAAAATGCATAGCAGCTCCACTGCTGGGGGCAGTGCTATTGCTGCCAGTGGCTTTCACTTTGGCCCTGGTGGCAGCAGCCAGCAGTGGAGGAAGCTGCAGGCTGGGGATGTCAATGGGGCTCAATGCAAAGATGCTCATTATTGTGGAGCTGCAGGAGCTGTTGGGCCCCAGGGAGGATAAAGTATGATGGGGGCTGGCTCTCAAAATGGAACTGTGTTGTAGCTGTTTAGGATTCAGGAGGTGTGTGGGACCCAGTGTAACCTTCCTTTCTGGAGCAATACCATTGTGTGATCTCCAGGCAGCTCCCTGCTTTAGTCTCATGCCAGAGGGTGGAGGTGCTCACCCATGGCTAAGATTGCAGGAGTCTGTAGTGGGAATATAGGCCCCTGGGGAACTCTCACTTTTCCCTGCATTGGATAATCTCTCTAGGCTCCCAGCTGATCCTGGCCAAGCAGGCTGCCTCGCTTTCCTCTCCTTCCTTGCCTTAGGCGTGTCCTCTCCCTTCTCTGTTGAATTCCAGTGTTCTCTCTTAGACAATTTATTTGAAGTGTGATTATCTACTCACTAAGTTGGTTCTTCTTTGTGGCTGAGGTGGATGCCAGATGCCTCTTGTTAGCCATCTTGAAGCCCCTCCTAATGTGACTTTTGTATGTAATCGAAGTTAAGTTGTAAACAGCTTAAAATAGCCTGTTATAACTATAAGATGTTTTATATTAAGTCTCATGGTAATCACAAAGTAAAAACCTATAATAGATACACAAAAAGGAATAAAAGCATACCAGTTGAGAAAATTAGCTAATCACAATGGAAAACAGAGAGAAACAAAGGACCTACAAAACAATCAGCAAATGATTAACAAAATGGCAATAATAAGTTCTTGCCTATCAACAATTACCTTGAATGTAAATGGACTAAATTCTCCAATCAAAGGACAAAGAGTGGCTGAATAGATTTAAAAAACTCAAAACAAACATATACTGCCTACAAGAGATTTACTTCACACTTAAGGACACATATATTGAAGAGATATGTGCACTTCCATGCTCACTACAACATTATTCACAATAACCAAGATATGAAATCCTAAATGTTCATCAATAGATGAATGGATTAAAAAATATGGTACATAAACACAATAGAATACTATTAAGCCTTAAAAGAAGAAAATACTGTCATTTGCAATAACCTAAAGGACATTATGCTGCATGAAATAAGCCAGGCACAGAAAGACAAATACCACATAATCTCACATCTATGTGGAATCTAATAAATTCGAACTTAAAGAAGTAGAGAGTAGAGTGTTAGTTATGAGGTGCTGGGTGATGGTTTGGGAGTTGTTGGTCAAAAGATACACAGTTTTAGTTAGATAGGAGGAATAACTTCAAGAGAGCTATTGTACCATATGGTGGCTATAGTTAATAACAATATATTGTATTTTGAAAATTAATGAAAGAGTAGGTTTTGTGTTCTTATCACAAAAATGATAAGTATGTGAGGTAATGCACATGTTAATTAACTCAATTGAACAAAAATGTATGCATATCTCAAAACATCATGTTGTACATAACATGCAATTTTTATTTATCAATTTAAAAAACTAAAATAAAATATTCCTCCTTGAAAAAGATAATCCAAAATGATTTCCTTTCCTGTTTCAGTTTTTCAGGCATGAATACTATAAGCAAGAAGAGAAAAGTTACAATAAATTGACATTTATAGTTGAAGTTGAACTCTAACCTGTGAAGCTTTCTTGAACATTCCCTCACTAAAAACTCCTTTTCATTACTTTTCCTGTATTGTATCTCTAAATGGTCATGAGCAGTTTAAATCACTGGCAGATCTGGATAGTATCTGCTAAAAACATGTTGGCACTTAGATTCCACTGTTACTAACTAAACATGAAGCTAAAAATAAATGAGAGATGCTAGAGATTTGAGTAATTCCACAGTCTCATCATAAATGGTAGCAAGAAGATTCTGTCAACCATGGTCTGCTTGTTGCAGAAAGATAAAACCCAATATCAAAATTGTTTGGGCGATAATCTTCTGCACTTTCTCTTCCAGATAGAAAATAACCTACACTCTTCAAATCCTTAAATATTTTTGTGCTCACATTTTCCAAATATTTAAGGCTGTTATTCCAAGATAGTGAGAATCAGCCCAATCTGTCATCTTATCTCCCTTTAATAATGAAACCCAGATTGCCACAATCATCTAAAACCAAGATTCAGAAGTTGCCATTTGAGATTGTGTGATGTTGTTAATGGGGGAAGTATAACTTCCAATGCCTAGACCTCAAAGTCACAGCCAATATGTTAATGACCCTTGATACCTGAGATAATCATAAATACATTGGAAAATATGTGAGCCCAAAACTTGAAGAGTTCTAAAACATTAAAGATAAACTGTAGTTAGTTGAATGATCTTACCTTTCTAAAGTGAAAGAATGTAAAAAATACTTGCAGGGAGTTCTTGCTAGATTCATCATGCTTTTCAAAACTAGGTTGATGTTACTCATGTTGATTTTAAGCATTCACAATTTCATTTCCAGTAAATGATGTTGAAATGCAAGAAATTATAAAAGTTTAGACCAAACAATTAGAAAAAAAAAAAACTGGAAAAAAATGTTTAGTCCAGTGTGCCCTCAGCAATATTCTGCAATTGATTAATACATGCTATTTTACTTTGTCCCTTTCCTTAGTGTTGAGAGCTCATTGAATAAGTTTGACATCTCCATTGTCTCTGCAGGGTGGGGATGTGTCAGGTAGGAGCAATGTCTGGATGAAATTGGTCTTAGAATCAGGTCAACTGTGCATTGCAAGGATAGAGGCAGTAGGTAGGAGCCAAGACCATAACTAGACAGAGGATATACATTAAACTTGAGTGGTGAGATGGAGAAATCAACAGCATGATTATCCAAAATTACCCATGCCACCTCCACTGCAGAAGAGGACAGGATGCAGGATGTTAGTTGAGTTAGCTGGTTTGGGAACTAATGTGTTAATCAAGTATGCAATGGGACTTGCTTTGATGTGAAGCCCAGCATGCTGTGAGTGTGACTACTTAAAGAAAGCACACTGGAATGGAAACAATGCAGTCACCTACATTTAGGGGTAGGACAGCAGGAGTGGAGAAAATTTTTGATAGATTTGTGGGGCAGGTTTCAGGTGATCACTTAGAAGTCTTAAGTTTGCTTCTCTGGGCCTTGACTTTCACTGGCCCATTTTCTGAAACCATCCTTAGAATTTGTCTATGTTCTCTATCCCCAGTTACACTGCTAATTCAGATGAGGGTAGAACAGTCTTTTGGGTTTTCCTGGCTTAATTTTGATTATAGGAAAACTTCTGATTTGGCTCTATCTACTAACAAACCAAAAACTCCAAGACACAGGGCACTACAAATCCAGACCTATTAGTTTGAATGTCTTGGAGAGGGCTCGGTGGCCTCTGAGAACAGGATCATCCATTCTCAGAAAATTTGTGGGAGCTTTGGGATACAGGTAAGGGGTTGTAAAACCCCAGTGGAGTCCAGGACTGAGGAGGACCACTTTGAGGATGCAGGCCTGCACCCTCGTGGCTGGGTGCAGCTATACTTTTTCTTGCCCCTGGTAAAAAGACCACTGAACTCAACCAGACTGCAAACCCTAAAACAGTACAGTGATCTGGCTTCAGCTCCACTCTGCTGCCATCCAGGGGCAGTTCTGCCTGCCCAGGACCCAAATCCCTTTATTTTCCTAGTGATAGGCCCATCAACCTTGGACCACATCGTAGACTTAATGAAAGATCTTGAAAGAGCTAACATGCATATGAAAAGGTATTCAACATCACTAATCATCAGAGAAATGCAAATCGAAACCGCAATGATGTACCACCTCTCACCTGCTAGAAGGGTTATTCAGAAGGTAAAAGATAACAAGTGTTGGTGAGAATGTGAAGAAAAGGGAAACTTGTACACTGTTGGTAGGAACATAAATTGGTACAGCCATATATAAAACAGTATGGAAGTTTCTCAAAGAATTAAAAATAGAACTACCATATAATCCAGGAACTCCACTTCCAGGCATATATAGCCAAAGGAAATCAGTATCTTGAAGAGATATCTGCACTTCCATGTTCACTGGGGGTATTATTCACAATATCCAATATATGGAAACAACTTAAATGTCCATCAGTGGATACATAAATAAAGAAAATGTGGTATATACATACAATGGAATACTATTCAACCTTAAAAAGGAAGAAAATATGCCATTTGTGACAACATGGATAAACTTGGAGGACTTTGTGCTAAGTATAATAAGCCAAACACACAAATACAAATCCTGCATGATCTCACTTCTATGTGAAATCTAAAATATTCAAACTCATAGAAGCTGAGAGTAGAATGGTAGTTGACAGGGATCAGAGGATGGTAGAAATGGAGAAATGTTGGTCAAAGGGTGCAAAGTTTAAATTAGACAGAGGAATAAGTTCTGGAGATCTGATGTACAGACTATCATGACTATAGAAATCATGACTATATAAAACAATACTGTATTGTATATTTGATATTTGCTACAGGGCTAGATCTTAAGTGTTTTCACCACTCACACAAAAACCAACTATGTAAGGTGATGGATATGGTAACTAGCTTGATAGTTGTTTATATATATATATGTGTGTGTATATATATGTGTGTGTGTATGTGTGTATGTTTATATATATATAAACATTAACTTTTGCAACTTAGACATACAATTTCTATTTGTCAACTATATCCCATTAAAGCTGAAACAAAAACAAACCTTAGAAAAACTTGACTCAGTCTGTGAAATTCTAATGCAAGAATATGACCAATTGTCACATACACATTTACACTACATGTGAAGCCAAGAGAAACACATGATTTGATTTTTTTCTGATGGAGAATGTTACGATTAAGACATGTCTGGAGAAAAGCGTGATCCTGTGTCTTTCTATGTATAGTGAGGTTCAGCAGTGCCCTTGCTGGCTTATAGTTTATGCTTATAAAGAAATGAACACAGTCAGTCTGCCATGTAAGCTTGATAAAGACAGGAACCAGGTCTGCCGTGTTCACTAATGCATTTCCATGTCTTAGCACAGTGCCTATTTATACACTGGCAATATGAAATTATTAATACTAACCTCTCACTTATATGTGGATTCTAAAATATTCAGTGATTATGAGGATTGAGTGAGAGCACCTCATTTGATTATTTCAGTTTTCTATTGTTGCATAACAAATAGCCCAAACCTAGTGGCCTAAAGCAACTGCAATATTTATTTTGCTCATAAAGCTTCAGTTTAGGCAGGATATGGTGGGAATCATTCATTTCTGCTCCACTCCCCTTCCAGTGGGGGTGGCTTGAAGACCAGGGGCGGGAGTCACCTGAATGCTCATATGTCTGGTAGTAATGCTGTCAGTTGAGACTTCTGCAGGTCCAGTCTGCAGGACACCGACACACGGCCTCTCCATGTGATCTGGGTTTCCTCACAACATCATCCCTGAATTTCAAGGGTGAACATCCCAGGAGAGAGAACCAGGTGAAAGAAACTCTCAGAACCTTACCTTGGAAGAAGGCAGTATTGCTTCCACCAGATTCTATTTATTTAGGCAGACAGTCACGAACATCAACCCAATTTCAAGGGGAGGGGAAATAGACTCCCTGCTTGTTGAGTGGTGGCATGTGGGACCAGGAATATTTCTGTAGCCTTCTTTGAAAATATAATCTCATATTGGCACATGAGATTCAAAAACATTGACATAATTTTGATTTTAAGATGAGATGTTGGCTAGGTATTATTAATTATTCTATTTATAGCTTGGCCACCTAGCTTCAAATATGTCATTATTTAATGATAACATGGCCTTGTGGCCATAAGTCAGCCTTTTCTGGTGTGAGAAGGTCCTGGGTTCCTGGAGTATAATCTGAGTTTATAGTAGAAATTTGAGAGTTAGGTTGTAATCACAGGCTTTTACTTGGAAAATTTATTTGAAATGAACATTAAAATGAGAAATATTACTGATACATTCTTAAGCAAAGGTAAAAATAGGATTGCCTGAATAGATGGATACATTTTGCTCAGGTGTCTGTTGAAGCAAAGTGAAGCAAGCAGTGTGGTTACTGTAACCACAGACATCTTCCTAGAAATCAATTGTACTATCCTATTTTGTTTCCCCATTGGACTTCTAGACTTCCGAGAGAATAAAGAAAATTTCTTCTAGTTCTCGAGGTAAAGGAGAAGTGTCTGCCTCTACTAGTTGGACAGCTGGAACTCTCTCTCTTTAATCTCTTGAAGGAGAAGGGGTGCTGACTTCCAGGCTCTGGGGTTATGCATGTCCTTCCACTGCATGATTGAGAAAGGTGCAAGGAGAGCCTTTTGTTTGAGTCCCTTAAAAGCTAGAATGTCCACAAGGAAAGAGCTACTGGATCTGGAGACCACACAAATGAAGTAACCTGGGATTTAAAAAAAAATTATTTATGTTCTGAAGCCAGAGATATATGCTTCAAGTACTTGTTTAATTGGTAGGTTAGGGGGTGTTCTAAGGCTTTCATTCATTCATTGAATGAGCATTTATTGAAAGCCTACTAACTGTTGCATACCATGCTAAATTTTCAAAATAGAAACGTGAACAAAAGAAACAAGTCTCCTCCTCTCACAGACCTTACAGACATTAGAGATAAATTTGTATGAAGATTCTGTTAGTTGTAGGGTTTAGAGCAGCCACAGGGTGGCACAAGTTGGCACTGGAGCTGGGCAAAATTAGGATCCGCAGGTCAGTTAGAATACGCAGCCATCAGTGGCTGCTTAGATGGGGATGTGCCACCTCGAAGGACACCAGAAAACAGATGAGATTTTATGTGGTCAGCATCTAGAGACTGGCAGGAATTGGACTTTGGACCCAGAATAGAAGCCCTGTCTCAGGACCTGGAATGGTCCTTTCCAGAAGGAGAAAGGACACCGTGGTTACTTGCAGTTAGTGATTGAGATACAAGCAGATCTGGAGCCACTATAGAGATGACACCGCTCCATGTACAAAAGAGTGGGAGATAGAGGGAGATGAAACCTGTAGCCCAGGGTTGAGACTTCCTTTTTTATTATTATTATTATTATACTTTAAGTTCTAGGGTACATGTGCATAACGTGCAGGTTTGTTACATATGTATACTTGTGCCATGTTGGTGTGCTGCACCCATCAACTCGTCAGCACCCATCAATTCATCATTTATATCAGGTATAACTCCTAATGCAATCCCTCCCCCCTCCCCCCTTCCCCGCCATGATAGGCCCCGATGTGTGATGTTCCCCTTCCCGAGTCCAAGTGATGTCATTGTTCAGTTCCCACCTATGAGTGAGAACATGCGGTGTTTGGTTTTCTGTTCTTGTGATAGTTTGCTAAGAATGATGGTTTCCAGCTGCATCCATGTCCCTACAAAGGATGCAAACTCATCCTTTTTTATGGCTGCATAATATTCCATGGTGTATATGTGCCACATTTTCTTAATCCAGTCTGTCACTGATGGACATTTGGGTTGATTCCAAGTCTTTGCTATTGTGAATAGTGCCGCAATAAACATACGTGTGCATGTGTCTTTATAGCAGCACGATTTATAATCCTTTGGGTATATACCCAGTAGTGGGATGGCTGGGTCAAATGGTATTTCTAGTTCTAGATCCTTGAGGAATCGCCATACTGTTTTCCATAATGGTTGAACTAGTTTACAATCCCACCAACAGTGTAAAAGTGTTCCTATTTCTCCACATCCTCTCCAGCACCAGTTGTTTCCTGACTTTTTAATGATTGCCATTCTAACTGGTGTGAGATGGTATCTCATTGTGGTTTTGATTTGCATTTCTCTGATGGCCAGTGATGATGAGCATTTTTTCATGTGTCTGTTGGCTGTATGAATGTCTTCTTTTGAGAAATATCTGTTCATATCCTTTGCCCACTTTTTGATGGGGTTGTTTGTTTTTTTCTTGTAAATTTGTTTGAGTTCTTTGTAGATTCTGGATATTAGCCCTTTGTCAGATGAGTAGATTGCAAAAATGTTCTCCCATTCTGTAGGTTGCCTGTTCACTCTGATGGTAGTTTCTTTTGCTGTGCAGAAGCTCTTTAGTTTAATCATATCCCATTTGTCAATTTTGGCTTTTGCTGCCGTTGCTTTTGGTGTTTTAGACATGAAGTCCTTGCCCATGCCTATGTCCTGAATGGTACCACCTAGGTTTTCTTCTAGGGTTTTTATGGTATTAGGTCTAACATTTAAGTCTCTAATCCATCTTGAATTAATTTTCGTATAAGGAGTAAGGAAAGGATCCAGTTTCAGCTTTCTACTTATGGCTAGCCAATTTTCCCAGCACCATTTATTAAATAGGGAGTCCTTTCCCCATTTCTTGTTTCTCTCAGGTTTGTCAAAGATCAGATGGCTGTAGATGTGTGGCATTATTTCTGAGGACTCTGTTCTGTTCCATTGGTCTATATGTGTGTTTTGGTACCAGTACCCTGCTGTTTTGGTTACTGTAGCCTTGTAGTATAGTTGGAAGTCAGGTAGCGTGATGCCTCCAGCTTTGTTCTTTTGACTTAGGATTGTCTTGGCAATGTGGGCTCTTTTTTGGTTCCACATGAACTTTAAAGCAGTTTTTTCCAATTCTGTGAAGAAACTCATTGGTAGCTTGATGGGGAATCTATAAATAACTTTGGGCAGTATGGCCATTTTCATGATATTGATTCT
The DNA here is from genome assembly GCF_002776525.5 of Piliocolobus tephrosceles. Taxonomy (NCBI): domain Eukaryota; kingdom Metazoa; phylum Chordata; class Mammalia; order Primates; family Cercopithecidae; genus Piliocolobus; species Piliocolobus tephrosceles. Next base: position 48,388,643 of record NC_045439.1, on the reverse strand, counting down.
TCCTATCCATGAGCATGGTATGTTCTTCCATTTGTTAGTGTCCTCTTTTATTTCACTGAGCAGTGGTTTGTAGTTCTTCTTGAAGAGGTCCTTTACATCCCTTGTAAGTTGGATTCCTAGGTATTTTATTCTCTCTGAAGCAATTGTGAATGGACGTTCATTCATGATTCGGCTCTCTGTTTGTCTGTTACTGGTGTATAAGAATGCTTGTGATTTTTGCACATTAATTTGGTTGAGACTTTCTATGTCCCCTAGAGTCCTTTCTTGTCCAAAGTGAAGTGAAGGAATTCCATAGTCCCAAAGCTTGCCACATGAAACCAAAGTTTCTTAAGTCCCATTTTGAAGTCCATATCCTCTACAGTGATGAATGTGTTTCAGAGTGGATCAGATGAGACAAATGTGGCTTTCATTGAGTCTCCAGATGAATAAGTGACCCACTAACTCCATTCCAAAGTTTATTATTTTTTATAGCATCACTAAACAAAACATCACAGGCACCAAAAGTATTGATTTCATTAAGATAATTGACAAAATCTGTCATGATCTCCTTGTGGATAAACTTGAGAAATTGGATAATGATGTGGCAAAAATGTATCTCAAGAATACTGATGAATTAATCAATGCTAATCTGGACCAGGGTTTCTCAAACTTGAGTAATATGTAGGTCCCTTTCAAAGGAAAAATGTTCTCACGAATTTCACCAATAACGATTTGCTTTTATTGTAATAGTATTAAAATATTTAGACCTAACCCTAGAAATAAGCTCTTTATACTTGTGAAGTTTTATTAAATAACAGATTTAAATCAAAACAAATACATGAATCAAATAAAAACATAGTTTAGGTGAATAGTATTAAGTTAACATGACAGATAATGTTGTTTGCTGACACTAAATCAACTGATGCTGAATTTAACATTAAAATGATGAGGGTTTATGTCAGATTCTATGCCCTGCAGCATTTTAGCTTCTCTTTCCAATACAGAAAAGACTTGCTCACATAGGTATGCTACACAAAATGAAACTTCAAACTTCAAAATTTTGTTTGATAGTTTAGGTTAGTAAGTTGGACCTTATAATTGGTGAAAATCCTATAAGCAAGACATTTTTACAAAACAATTTTAGTTAATTACTGAAGGTTAGTATTAAGGCTAGTATTTTTAGAAAAATGAAATCTGCGTTAAGTGGGAATTAACTCCATTTATTTCTAGATATGGAAGCAGAATTTCTTTATATTTATTATAACATTTCCTGCCAAATTGGTATTCTAGAAGAAAGATATTTTTGAAACTAAGTATTTAATCAACATCAGCATTCATTGAGCATATTTCCCAAACTACTATGTGCTCTGTGAATATAGATCTCTCATTACATTTCCCTATTTCAACTTCTGGAAAGCTTTCTTTTTTGTGGGCTGCCATGAAATTATTTGGCTTTCACACAGTACAAACACAGTGGCAGGCACAAATATAAACTTGGACAATGAGAAGGAAGTAGCAATCTCAGTTTATGACAATTGCTAGATGATAAAGAATATGCTCATATTATCTTTAAAGATTATCATTTAGTGCAAACCCATATTTAAAATTTTGGCTCCAAATTCTCTGTCCAGAGTGAATAACTATCATTATTGTTGTTGTTGCTACTTACTTATTTAAAACATTTGGTTGGCAACATAGCCAAAAGAAAGGGGCTGTTTCTGGAGCAAGGATTCAGTCTTTTTCAGTCTGGTGCTGACTAGCCAGCTCATCTTGGTTATCTCTGTACTTGAGTTTTCTTATCCACAAATGAAGTTGAAACCTTCTAGAACTGCTGAGTGAGACATAGGACTTTAAATTTTAATTCAGTGGATGTCTATTACATAAATTTTAATTCAGTGGATGAAGTAAGTCGTATGGCATTATATGCCAGTGCTCTGAAAACGAAACAATGCTGCACATATCTTAGATATTATTTTAATAGATGTGAGCCAATTTGAAGAAAACTAATTTCTCAACAATAAAAAAACCCAACTACCTCAGGAATACAGCATTAACTCATTGCCCCTGTGGAATTGTTGATTATTCTACCACACTGTAGTGATTATTCTCAAATGAGATTTTCTGCAGCCGAGAAAAGATTTCGAGTGCAGATTCTTTCCCTGGAATTCATGGATAGGCTTCGGGTAGTGTTAGCCTCTGAATATGCCTGCAACATATGCAGTGTGTGCATGTGCATTTGTGTATGCATGCACACACATCTAAAGGGAAAATCTTTAGATTTGATCACATTCATGAAGGTGTGTAAAGAATCAAAAACTATATGAGCCACTGTTTTGGGATGAAATTCTTAACTCTTAGTTCCAGCTGAGAATTAACACTTTAACCTGAAACTCAGCTGTTTTAAGGAGTCATTTTTCTGGGAATGGTCTCCATGGTATTACAGTACTTATTCTCTTGATTATAGTACGAAGTATTGATCCATTTGATACCGGCAGTTTGTTCTTTCTGCATCACCATCAGATATAAATTGAGACTATAAGTTGAACAATGATATATCTTGCAACCATTGAGCTAATGTCATTGAATTGTGTTACTTAATTTGGAATTATAGCCCAAAATAGGTGATGCTCTGTAAACATGTGCTTGATCTCTATAGATGAAACAAACTCAAGTCACAGGGCATCTTTTTAGTTAAGTGAATATGAGTCAGTATTTATCCGGAGACCAACAAGATTTCAGCTGGATCTGGCCTTCAGTTATTTTATTTTATGTTATGTGTGGTGAGATCATAGATCCTAACTGTTCACTTTAGTTTTCGACAACAGCTTACACCTGTATGACCCATACCCCTGTCAAGATACAGAACACGACCATGATTCCGGACTGTTCCCTTGCTCCTCTTCTCGGGAATCTTCTCTCCAGAGACTGATCTGGTTTCTTTCATTGCTAGCTAATCCTTTAAATTATTTTAGAACTTTGTTCTAGTTTCTTATTTAGAGAATCAATTGTCATATTGGCATAGATTACTTTTTTCACCTTGTGCTACCTAGAGTCTTAAAGATCTTTGGAGGTGGCTGGGGAGCCACTGCCAGAGGATTGGAAGAAGGGGCGAAAGAGGATCTCAGACATTTTAGATACTTTCCCAACTCCTCCTTCAAGTGAAGTAGCTCCCTCTCTGAACTCTTTTATAAATTGGAATTCCATGTAGGGTTTGGTTTTAAAAGGGGGCTCTACTAGGTGCCTATGAATAGTGGATTGGATAAAGAAAATGTGGTACATATACACCATGGAATACAACTCAGCCATAACAAAGAATGATATCATATCCTTGCGGCAACATAAATGCAGCTGGAGGCCGTTATTCTACATGAGTTAACACAGAAACAGAAACCAAATACCACACGTTCTCACTTCTAAGACAGAGCTAAACATTGGGTAGACACGGACACAAAGATGTGAACAATAAAGACTGAGGATTCCAAAAAGCAGAGGGGGAGGAAGGGGAACACGTTTTGAAAACCTGCCCATTGGGTACTATGTTCACTACTTGGGTATCAAGAACATTAGAAGCCCAAACCTCAGCATCACTCAATAGACCCATGTAACAAACCTATACAAATACTTCCTAAATCAAAACTTTTAAATAAAAAGGAGTTCTACTTATTTAAAAACTTTATCTGACATAGATCATTGTGCCAAAAATAACTGCAGTGTTTCAGTTAAACCATTATAGAATCTGACTCTTAAAATGGCAGTTAAGACTTCCTAAGATCCAAGGGAGTAAGTAATGGTTGGCAGCTGTGCAGAATGAAGGCTGATGAAATGAGGTGGCCTCACATTGAAGCCAGCAGGAACAGGACTTGGGAAAGCAATTTCTCAGTGGGGGTAGCCTTCCCTGAGTGTGCCTTTGAAGTCACATAGACGAATTTGTTAATGATGCTAGTGCGTTTTCTGCCATGTTTCCTCTATTTCTCTTGTAAGGTGACCATTTTGACTGTTTCAGGTCAATCTTGTGCCTTAAAATTGACTGGTCTCAGGAACTGGCCAGAATCACTTATGACAATATCTAAGTTTGGAATTGTCTTATTTTCTCCCCCAAATGCAAGTTCATTGTTTTATGAATTACAACCTAAGGTCTATCTGTGCTTGGAGGTTTTGCTTTAATAGTAGAAACTATAAATTATATATGCTACAAATGTTCTCATATTTTCTGTCTTCTCATTGTGGAAGACAGTATGCCAATTACTCAAGGATCTAGAACCAGAAATACCATTTGACCCAGCAATCCTATTACTGGGTATATACCCAAAGGAATATGATTTGTTCTACTATAAAGACATATGTTTATTGCAGCACTATTTACAGTAGTAAAGACATGGAACCAACCCAAATGCCCATTAATGATAGACTGGATAAAGAAAGTGTGGTACATATACATCATGGAATACTATGCAGCCATAAAAAGGAATGAGATCAAATTCTTTGCAGGGACATGGATGAAGCTGGAAGCCATCATCTTCAGCAAACTAACACAGGAACAGAAAACCAAACACTGAATGTTCTCACTCATAAGTGGGAGTTGAACATTGAGAACACATGGACAGAGTGGGAAACAACACACAACAGAGTCTGTGGAGGGGTGGGGGGTAAGGGGAGGGAATTTAGAGGACAGGTCAATAGGTGCAGCAAACCACTATGGCACACGTATACCTATGTAACAAACCTGCATGTTCTGCACATGTATCCTGTTTTTTTTGTTTTTTGTTTTTTGTTTTTTTAGAAGAAATAAAGAAAAAAAAGTTCTCATATTTAAGATAGGTCAATAGAAGAAACTATCTTTAGAATATAATTTATTTATTTCTGAACTATCTGCTACTAGTTAAGTTTTATAAAGGGCCCATTAGAGAAGCATCTTTGTTGGTTGGCTGTTTTGATGCTGTATTCCTATATTTCTCCCCCAGAAAGGGCATAAATAATAATATTTTATATTTATATGTTGATTTACAGTGTGTAAAATGTCACATCTGTTTGTCATAACAACCCTGCAAAATATGTAATATAATCTCGATCTTAAAGATGAATAAACTGAGATGCTGTGAGATTGAGTGACCTGGTCACAGAGGTAGAGAGCAGTAGAGGTCATACTCATCCTAATATCTAAATGATTAGTGTAGGCTGGGGGCGGTGGCTCATGCCTGTAATCCCAGCACTTTGGGAGGCCGAGACAGGTAGATCACCTGAGGTCAGGAGTTCAAGACCAGCCCGGTCAACATGGCAAAAACCCGTCTCTACCAAAAAAAAATACAAAAATTAGCCAGATGTCATGGCGGGCACCCATAATCCCAGCTACTTGGGAGGCTGAAACATGACAGCCACTTGAAGCAGGGAGGCAGAGGCAACAGAGAGCCGAGATCGTACCACTGCATTATAGCCTGGGTGACAGAGCGATACTCTGTCTCAAAATAATAATAATTAGTTAAATAAATAAATAAATAAATCACTAGTATATCTCATATATCCAGGACCTAGTATCATTTACCTGCATTCTCTAAAAAGTACTGATGTGTTAAGAGACAATGAGTAGATGACTGTTCTTAATCCTAGACCTCAGTCTTACCCCACTTACTATTGTGTTGGAATCATAACTCACAAATATTTTAAAATTTTAATTTTAAAAGACTGTTTCCATGCAGAAAGGAGACAAAAATCATTCCTCAAAACTTGAGAAAGTTCCAGGAAAAGGGAAATGATTAAGTTCTCTTAAAGCAGATCAGGTAGTTCATCTTGGCAAATTACTCTGAATTAGAAGTCTTCCTTAGATTATAGATGAAACTTTACAAGACTCACTGAACTAAGAAAAGGCATATTTGACTGCTTGGTGAGAAAAGTAAAAACTAAAAGACAAAGGCTCCTGTGAAAAGTCTCCCTGCAAATGTCTGTAATACACACAGTAAACAAGCCAAACTTTGCTAACAGATGTGCCCAGCCTGATCATTGGTGCCTGATAAAGTGGCATATTATAAACTAGGATTGAGAATATAGCTTTAAACAAATAATCACTTAACTGAATGCACCATTACTTAGAATATGCACTTCCTATCAAAGAAGAAAGAGTATTTAGTCACACGTGAGGAGCACCAGTGCTGGAAGGAAATAGAGTCTAGCAGAGCATAACATTGCAATCCTGGGGGCAAATTGGAGCCATGAATCTGGATGAGTCATTGAGGGCCTGAATTCCTACAGCTATCACAGATGAGGGTAAAGAGGAGAATAAACAGCAGAGAAAACAGATGACAAAGGGTGAGACCAGGCAGCTGGACAAAAGGCTGCACAGGTTGTTAGGACCCCAGGAAGCCACAGGAGGGCAGCAGAAGCAAGCAGCACAGATGTAAGTTACAGAGCGTCCTTTCAGGAAGGGTGCATTTTAAAACATGGCAGTCTGTCGCAGAATCTAGACTTCAAACTGCTGGAAGTTAGTGGAGTATTTCTTAATGGCTCTTATGCCATTAAACTGAACCCAAAACAACGTTTATATTCAATCTAAAGATTCAAAGGATTAGGTAGGAGAAGTGAGTCTGGTGAAGGGATTTTCTGAACAGAAAAGACAGAAGGTGCATTCTTCCTTTCATTATTTTCTCATTGTCTGCCATCATGGGTCGAGTGTTCATGGATCAGTAACTAAGAATTCAGGACAGAGGCTGTGGCCTTTCTTAGAAGTAGTGGCAAACAGGCAGCTAAAGATATGCTAACAAATTCAATCAGAATGTAGAATGAATGAAAAGTATATCTGAGGAAATTGACAATTGATTGACGAGACTCCTTAATTGCTCATTAAAATTATACCTGGGGAGCTACAATGAGGATCCCTCCAGAAAGGACCCTCTTAGCCACTTCTTGTGCTCCCATGAGTTTTTAATAATTGTATAAATAAAAGAGCATGGATTTTTGCTTAATCACATTTCTTTTCAAAAAGGAAAGTGAGAATCTGTAACTGAAAAAGAAAATACCGTTCCAGCATGCCATCTGAGTAGTGCCCAAAACAGACCCGTTATTATGTTAAGAGCTAATTTTGACCTATGGATGAACTTCTTCACTTCAATTTAAGGACAGAAAGCTCAACTTTTAAGGAAATGGGTGAACCTGCCCTACAACGTTGGGACGGTGAGTAGGAAAATACTTATCTTGCTCAGGGAATGTATTCTTTTCACTCTTGCCCCTTGAGGCTTGAATTTTCTTTTTCATCTTTATAAAAATCTGATAAATTATCAAAATCAAATAGGCTTTAACCAAGAATTCCCTTTCTAGGAAATGATTCCAAAAATTAATCAGAGATGCAAAAAGTGATGTATGTTCAAGGATGTTTTGAGACATGGATGTCCTATTTACATTTGAGAAAATCGAAAATAACCTAACATTTTTTATAATAATAATAACAATAACAAATCTTTATTGAATATTAACTTTGTACCAGATCCTACTAAGCTCTCTTGTTTCTCACAACAAGCCTAACAGGTAGGTGTTATTATTATACCCGTTTTGGAAATGAGAAACCCAAGCCTCCAAAAGGTTAAGAGACTTGCTGAAGGTCACAAATCTAATAAAAATTAGAGTTGGGATTTTGGTTCCAGAACCCATAGATTTAACATCTACATTATATATCTTCTTTTTATATAATAGAAGTGATTAAATATATTTGGGTACATCCTCATAATAGGATATTTTCCAAAATTAAACATCGTGATTTTTGAAGAATAGTAATGCAAAATGACAAACAATATAATGTTAAGTGAATAAATCAGGATACAAAATAGTAGATGCAGTATGATCTCAGTTGTATAAGATTCAAAAGAAAAATACCGAAATGAACATGTTTCTGCATGGTATATTGAAATACTTGTCTTTTCATCTTTTTATATTTTCTAGTTCTTTATATGAACATACTTTGCTTCTATAATTAGGAAGAAAGTTATTGTGTAGCAGATGCATAGGAGAAATTTCGCACTTTTATTCTGTAAGAAAATCTGACATAATGAGTGCTGTAGTTTGGATATGGTTTGTTTGTCCCCACCAAATCTCTTGTTTAAATTTGATCCCCAGTGTTGGAGGTGGGGCACCATGGAAGGTGTTTGGGTCGGGGGTGAATCCCTCATGAACAGATTAATACCCTCCCTCCGGGGCAAGTGAGTTCTCACTCTATTAGTTTCCATGACAGCTGGCTGTTAAAAAGAGCCTGGCACCTCACCTCTCTCTCTCTCTTGCTTCCTTTCTTTGTAGACATGTGATTTCTGCACAAGTCAGTTTCCCTTAACCTTCCTCCATGAGTAGAAACAGCCTGAGGCCTTCACCAGATGCAGATGCCCAATCTCAAACTTATTCAGCCATGAGGACTGTGAGCCAAATAGTCCCTTTTTATTTATAAATTACCCATCCTTGGGTATTCCTGTACAGCAATACAAAATGGACCAAGACAATGAACTTGACAGTTGCTTAGGAATTTGTAGGCAAATCTGCATGAATACAAACATTTGGTGGGAGGTGAGGAACAAGAATCTGACTCTTATGAGTGATTGACAGCTACTGAAACTTGTTAGGGAGAATTATGGTGGCTTATCTAAGTAGCAGTAAAATGCGATTGAGGCCCGTAAATAAAATCACGATGAGGGTGGGAAAGAGCTGCGGTTAGCGGTTGATCCCTGCAATTGTGAACCTTCCCATAGAGAGAGTATGTCCCAGTTAGGATGCTTTTGGCTATGAATGACCCAGCTAAAATTGGCTTAAGTAGTAAGTATTACTTTCCATGAGAAGCTCAGAGGCACAGTGGTTCCAGATTTGGTTCAGCAAACTAATATGCAGCAATGCAGCCAGATCCTTCCAGTCTTTTCTCTCACCATTCTCAGCATGTTGACAACATCTCCCCTCATTGTCTCATGATGGTGGCAGCAGTTCCAGGCATCACTTGGAGATGTGACCACATTCAATATGTATGGAAAGTTGCTTTTCCTCCCACGCACTTCTTCTTACTAAGAAAAATCTTTTCCTGAAGCCCCAATATATTTCCCATTTTTCCCTATCAGGTAGGATTACATACTAGCAAGAGAATAGGAAAGGGGAATGGCTTTTGGGTAGGCAACAGCCATTATCTGCACAAGTTGTTCTGGGTGATGTAGTGAATAGTAGAACTTCACCTGGTCCTTCAGGTGAAGGAGCTGTGTATTCAAACATTGTAAATTGGGAGCCCCAGCCAGATTTGACATGGAGCACCTTAGATGCATATAGCAGTGACCGGGAATGGGAATCAGGGACCAACCTCCTGAATGAGATAAAGATCAAGCATCCTGAGACTTCTGGGTATTACAGGAGAGAAGGTGCAGGTGGGATTCGAGGGATTTAATGGGCACATTTAAAGGAAATGTGGGCTGGGTGTGGTGGCTCATGTCTGTAATCCCAGTACTTTGAGAGGCTGGGGTGGGTGGATTGCTTGAGCTCAGGAGTTCGAGACCAGCCTGGACAATATGGTGAAACCCCATCTCTACAAAAAAATTCAAAAATTAGCCAGGTGTAGTGGTGCATACCTGTTGTCTCAGCTACTCAAGAGGCAGACGTGGGAGGATTGCTTGAACCTGGGAGGCAGAGGTTGCAGTGAGCCAAGATCACTCCACTGCACTCCAGCCTGGGCAACAGAAGGAGACCTTGTCCCAAATAAATAAATAAATAAATAAATAAATAAAGGAAGGAAATGTGACCATACATCATGCTGGTAAATGGGATGCTGAGATTACATTTTGATAGAAGAATAAAATTATCTAAGAGGACATATTAGCAAGATAATATGGTAAGATAAAAATGTTATATAAAATAAAAATGTTATATAAAATAAAAAATAATAATTTGATTGGTAAATAAGGCAAAGAAAGCTAAAAGATTTTTTTAAAAAACAAGGTAAAACAATACCAGCAAGCATACATGAAGAATAAAAAATAATTTGGCTAAAAGAAAATGTTAGAAGAATGAAAAGGATCAAATACGGTGATATGACAAAGTCAATTAAATGTATACATTTGACACAGTAAAAAAAAAAAAAAAATAGAAACATTCCCCCAAATCTTGGGACTCATATAACTTTAGTTCATTGCCCTTCGTGTTGTGGTAATTACAAAAGGCCAGCAAACATTTAAAAAAAAAATTTCTTGCATAAGCCTGAAACCTAAGAAAAGATTTCCCTATAGCCTCTTGCTGAAGTTGGTTATCTCTGGACTTTTATTTTTTTAACCTTCTGGAAAAAACTGCCAACTAACTTTGGCCCAGCTCCAACTGTTCTTCCTTGCTGGCCCCAGTGGAAATGTAGTCTCTGCCTTATTCCTGCTCAGGCAGACCGACAAGTCCACACTCAGTTCTTCCTATTTTAATAAAGCCATCACTTTTCAACAGAAAATTCATAATTGAGTAAATCATATGCAAGTCACACCCACACCTGGGGAATTCTGTTTAGTCCACAGAGGACAGCTATCCAATTTGCAAGCACAGCATCTAAATAAAGCTAAATCAAGACTAATGGCACATGTCAAATTCCCAAATGATATGGTCATCTTCTCCCTGTGTTTCTTCTAGAACAATAGCACCCTGCAAATTTTTGAGGCTTAGCAACTCTGCTTTATTTTTAACTTTTATTTGTTCCGTCTCCCCTTATCAACCTCTTGCAAAAGTTTCTGTGGCCACACAATTATAGCAGATGGTGCTGTTGAGTGCACTTTCAACCCTCTGAGTCCTACATAGGTAATGAGTTATAGCTATTCCTGATAATGGATATTTTCTAAACTCTTAGCCTTGAAACTTATAACCTTTAAATAAACATAAGTGAGAGTAATATTTTTGTTACATGTTAATTTTAAAAATAAGGAAATACAGATAATTGTGAAAAAAACATCAAAACCATTTTGTTAACATATTGAGATAGGACTTTTTGCTTTGTAATTTTGTGCGTGGAAGCACACTTTTATTTACTGTTTCAACATTCAACAGATATTCATTTTGTGTTTTCCAAGCACTAGAAACTAGGTGTAAGGAATATAGCATTGAAAAAAAGCCTCTCCTTACACGGAGCTTACTTTCTAGATTCTCTTCACAAAAATGGAATCATTCCATGCCTACAATTCTAAAGCCTGCTTTTATTCCATTTAAAGTATATTTCATGCATTGCTATGCTAACTATAGATCTGTGCAGTATTCTCAAATGACTGCTTAATAGTTCGGCATTTGCTCCATTATGAATCTAATTCCATAATAATAAAGTTTCCAGTGTGTTCTGTTATTATTGTATGAATAACTTTTCAAAGGAAATCTCTACACTGACACATAAATAAATTGGCACATTTACTTACTTATACAAACTTCACACTCTAGTGTTCTGTTTTGTTTTGCTTTTGAGACAGGGTTGTGCTCTGTTACCCAGGCTGGAGTGCAGTGGCAATATCGCAGCTTACTGCAGCCTCGAACTCCAGGGCTCAAATGATCCTCCCACCTCAGCCTCCTGAGTAATTGGGACCACAGGCACATGACACCATGCCTGGTTAATTTTATTTATTTTTTGTAGAAACAAGGTCTCACTGTGTTCCCCAGGTTGGTACCTAACTCCTGGACTCAAGTGATCCTCCCACCTCAGCCTCCCAAAGTGCCCAGATTACAGGCATGAGCCACCACGCCTGGCCCACACTCCAGTGTTTTGAGTCCTAGCTCATATACTCCTTTCAAAGTAAATATGTAGATCACTTTACCATTATCTTTATATCTCCTCATATGGATAGTCCATTTTTAAAAAGCAGCTCCCAATTAATTGTTATTATAAACAGCAACAAATATCCCTGTGCATGTACTTACACACATTTATGTGAATATTCATTCCTTTATTTAAACACTTTAAAATTGAAATACATGCTTGGTATAAAAATTGTAAGTACAGAAATGTATTAAATGAAAAGTATAAGCTACATCCTGTCCTTTCTTCCTACTCCTAGTTCAACTCCTTGGAAGTAAACCACAGATATTCTCTGTACATTTATTTTTCATATGAATTTCCTCCACAGATCCCATATGTGCTACCTAGTGTGTTTGATCATATAGCATCCATGCCTTCTCTCCTTCAAAACTGCACCCTGATTTTCAAGAATACCTATTCTTCTTGCACTAAATCTGCTCCAACTACTCCAGCTCCCTTATTTTTCACACAGGTTAAAACAAATTAAAACTATTGCAGCTTGTGGGCCTCTTCACTTGCTGCTTACATGGCCTTGAAAGCTTATCCTCAGATCCCCCTAGCTCCCTCTCTCAACATTTTAGGTTTTTGCTCAGCTTTTATCTTGTCAGTGCAGTATTCCATTACAACCCCATTTACCCCTTCTAAAATGGCAGCCCCAGCCCCACACCTCCCATCTCCGTTCTTGGTTCCACTTTTCTCCAGAGCATTATTCATCATCTGACATTCTATTTTCCTTATGTGAACATTTGTTTATTATTTGAATTCCCCCATTAGAATGTAAGCTTCATGAGGGTAGGGATTTTTGTCTATTTTGTCCACAGTTATGTTGTTCATGCTAGAACATTTATTACCATATAATAAATAAGTGCTTAATGAATATTTAATAGATGAATAAATAGCAGTGAAGGGCACACGTAAGTTGAGAACTAACTAGACATTAGTTTGAGTCTCAACTTCACTAAAGCTATAATGATAGCTCTGTGATCTTGGACTAATTTCTTAATATATCTAAACTTCCATTTCTTCATCTGTAATGGAGGGTATTCAAATTAATTGTTTCATAGGGTGTTATGACGATTAACAGAGATTCCATCATGAAAAATGTTTAAGGCAGTACCTGGCACATAGCAAGCACTCAACAAAGCATTTATTCTTCTTCTCCTTCTCCTTCCCCTTCTCTTTCCCTTCCCCTTCCCTTTTCCCTCCTCCTCCTCCTCCTCCTCCTTCTTTGTCTCCCTCTCCTGCTCTTCTTCTTCTTCCCCTTCTCCTCCTTCTTCCACCTCCTCTCAATCCTCCTCCTCCTCCTCCTCCTCTTTCATCTTCCTCCTCTTTCTCCATTTTGTTGTTATTATTACAAGATAAAAAGCATAACCATGTTATTTTTTTCCTTAGAGTTCCAACTTTGTGCATAGCATACAAAGCATGTGGAACCTTTCATGTGCAAAAAGCTGACTCATGTCACCCTCCAGTGTATCCTAGCACTGCAATGCAGGTAACACTGCCAAATCAGAAGTGTCCTTCTGCTTTGCTCCACCAGAGTAATTTGCTACTAGGGCAGTCATTTGAATATGGGGACACTGTAGCCTCTTTCTACATGGTATGGAATGGCCATAAAGATTGGTCCAAGTTTAGAGTTGCTCATGTTAATGAAAACCTGGAACCTGGGACAGTGCCAACATTTCTGTATTAGTATATAAAGACATACCTGAGACTGGGAAAAAGAAGGTTTAATGGAATTACAGTTACACATGGCTCGGGAGGCCTCACAATCATGGCAGAAGGCAACGAGGAGCAAGTCATGTCTTACATGGATGGCAGCAGGCAAAAAGAGAGAGCTTATGCAGGAAAACTACCATTTTTAAAACCATCAAGATCTCATGAGACTTATTCACCACCAATAGAACAGTATGGGAGAATGATTTAATTATCTCCCACTGGGTCCCTCCCACAACACGTGGGAATTATGGGAGTACAATTCAAGATGAGATTTGGGTAGAGACACAGAGCCAAACCATATCAGTTTCCTCGAGTGTTTTAGTGATACACTCTAGGTTCATACACTCAAAATATATAGCTATCCCATTCCTAGTTCACAGCAGTAAAGGACAAATTAACAAAAGAAGAAACTAAGTTTCTTGAAATTCAAGAAAAGAGGAAATGACCCATTATGTGTTTCTCACAGACTAATTCCCAGAAACTTCTAGCCAAGACGCAGGCTCCAAGTTTAGGCATTACCATATTTTTCATTCACTCAACAAAGTTTTTTAAATAAACACTATGGGGAAGTCACCATAAAATATGCCATGAAGACTCTTTCTGCCTAAAGAGAATTGTTACTAGTTATAAAAGTCATAAAAGCTGTTTATTGAGAAATTATTTTGTTTCAGGCATTCTATGCAGGAACTTAAATCCAAAATGATTGGGGTGTGGCAGATATGATGAAATCTACATTACAGATAAGAAAACTGAGGTTCAAAGAAGTTACCTATGTAAGGTCACAAGATAGATTGTGACTGAGCCAAGGGTCAAACCCAATGCTGAAAAACTCGGAAGCCCACGATTTTTGCAACATTTTATATTGCTTCTGAATATTTTAATCTAGAGGGGAAAAATATAAAAGCTCATCAATAATATGAATTATATGTAAGTTATTCAATTGCATCCAAGAAGCATTTATTGAGGATGTAAAGCACTGTTCTGCATTTGAAGGAGGCATAAAGCCTTGAATAAGATAGTCTACCCAGATCTTCTTTAGGGGATTGTACTCTAATCTAGTACAAATAAGTGCTATAACCGAGTTAGCAGAGAACCTTATTTCTGATTAAAGAAGATCAGAGAAGGTATCACAGATAATCTAAGTTAGCCACTTCTGGAAGGTTATAAGAGTATTTCAGCAAGTGGAGAAGGGTGGGAAAAACACAGCTAAGCACAGACACTTGGTGTGATATTGAGCATGAGTGAGTAGTCTGAAAGGGCAATTCCTGTTGAACCAACCTGAAAGAGCTATAAAGAGATTCACTGGCTATAGGAGGCAAGCCACATCATTGCCAGGTAAAGAGTCATGGGAGACTGTAGACCAGGAAGGTTGAGCTGGATGATATCACAGCAAAAATGCAGCAGTTCAGGAAAATCTGCATGCAGAAGGATTGTGAATCACAGACTTGAAGTTGCTGGGCCACACAAACTGGAGAGATGTGGTAATAATGGGGAGATGACTGTGTGTAGAACTAGCCATTCTCAAGGTTCCAGATGGAACTGTGAGTGGTGATAGGATCATTTCAACAGGCTCAAAATGTCCATTTCTGACCAGCTGTCCCCTGGGTTTGAATCATCAGAATCTTCAGTCTGGCAGTAGGATTACTTTGAAAAGGCTTCACTAGAGTGGGGGCCTGGTTTTTGTTGACAGGAATGGTGTGGAGCAGCCTTAGGTTAATGGTATGACTACTGAAAAGTAAACCCTCAAAAGCTAGAGTGTTTTCCCAGGGTACAGTCTTAGCCCCAACAGATCAACAAAGACCTTTTTTGGAATATTGCCAGAAAAGATGCTTTTGTTTTGTTTTGAATGCTCTTCTAATGGTTCCCGAAAGTATTAGGTTGGTGCAAAAGTAATTGCGGGTTTTTTTTTTTTTTTGCCATTAATGGCAAAATAACCCCGCAATTACTTTTGCACCTACCTAGTATTTGATTGTTCCCTACTTCAAAGTGTTTTATTGATGCCAGAGAAACCTAAGAAATACTCTATGGGGGTTTAACTCAGGTATCTATTGTTTTTTCAGTTACAAGACCTACTGTTAGTTTAAACCTTGACATAGAAGATAATAGATAAAAGCATACTCTTATTCTGGTAGAAATTAAAAGTAAAATGGCTGTGCAGGTGAGGCTGTACTGTCTTTCTGTTATTCTGAATTGACTGGCAGTTTGATTAAATGTATTATTTTACACTGAAAATGTATACCAATAACTATGGCTATAACATGTTTAATTGTATAATTTATTATGGGTACATTTTGGTTATTGAAAAGATACTGCTTTTAAAATGTTCTTTTTTCTTCTTTTTTGAAACAAAGTCTCACTCTGTTGCTCAGGCTGGAGTCAAGTGGCACAGTCTTGGCTCTCTGTAACCTCTGCCTCTTGGGTTTAAGTAATTCTCTGCCTCAGCCTCCCGAGTAGCTGGATTACAGGCATGGGCCACAATGCCTGGCTAATTTTTGTATTTTTAGTAGAGATGGGGTTTCACCATGTTGCCCAGGCTGGTCTCAAGTGATCCGCCCGCCTCAGCCTCCTAAAGTGCTGGGATTACAGGGGTTAAAATGTGCTTGGTTGGGTTTTGTTTTGTTTTGTTTTTTTTTTTGAGACAGAGTTTCACTCTTGTTACCCAGGCTGGAGTGCAGTAGCCCAGTCTCGGCTCACTGCAACCTCCACCTCCTGGGTTTAAGAGATTCTCTCGCGTCAGCCTCCTGAGTAGCTGGGATTACAGGCGCCTGCCACCACGCCCAGCTAATTTTTGTATTTTTAGTAGAGACGGGGTTTCACCATATTGGCCAGGCTGGTCTTGAACTCCTGACCTCAAGTGATCCGCCCACCTCAGCCTCCCAAAGTGCTGGGATTACAGGCATGAGCTACTGCGCCCGGCAAAATGTGCCCGTTCTTATAATGATGTCTTAAAGTTATGAACATCACATACAAAATAAAACCAGGTGTTTTCACTCTTAAAGTCCTCACCGGGAAAGAAAGTTCACCTCAGTGTTGGTGAGATTTGCCCCATTCTCTAAAGTGGAAGAAGCTGTGAGGAGGCAGAGTCCATTCTCTAAAGTGGAAGAAGCTGTGAGGAGGCAGAGGCCATTCTCTAAAGTGGAAGAAGCTGTGAGGAGGCAGACTCGAGTTGAGAGCAGTACTACTTTCAAATCAGGAATCCCTGCCTCAAGGCATTGCCCCAGAGCCATATAACCCACACAGGCTGTTCGCCTTTCTTAATGTTAGAACCTGACCTCCTCAAGAGAAGAATCTTGTTAATCACACCAACAACTATTTTGTTCTTTCTGCCTCGTGCTTTGCAAGGCAAAGGGGTGCAGGTATTGGAAAGGAGAGTGGATACTCCTCCTTCTCCTGCTACTACTACTATTGCTACTGCTGCAAACGCTACCAATTCTTTGGCTGCTAGCTAAGATTTGTCGGGCATTTTCTATTTGCTATCCCTTACTCTAAGCATTCAAATATATTAATTCAATCTTTATAGTAACTCTATCAAGTAGCTATTTTTAATCTCCATTTTACAGGTGATGATCTGAAACAGAGTGATATGGGTAGGTTTGTGTCCTCACCTGAATCTCATCTTCAATTGTAATCCCCAGGTGTTGTGGGAGGGACCTAGTGGAAGGTGATTGGATCATGGGGGCAGTTTCCCCCATACTGTTCTCGTGATCGTGAGGGAGTTCTCACGAGATCTGATGGTTTTATAAATGGCAGTTGCCCCTGGGCCTTTTTCTGCTTTCCCACCACCTGGTGAAGAAGGTGCTTCCCTTTCTGGAATGACTGGAAGTTTCCCGAGACCTCCCCAGCCATGTGGAACTGTGAGTATATTAAACCTCCTTTCTTTATAAATTACCCAGTCTCGGATAGTGTCTTTACAGCAGTGTGAAAACAGACTAATACACACAGCGAGGATACATAACTGGCCTGAGTTTACACCACTAGTAACTAGTAGAGTGTGGTCTAAGTTAATCTAATTTATCAGAAAATGAAAGCATTAACATGTACTCTTTTAAAAATATTTGTTGACATACTCCAACATGTAACTCCATGATAAAATTTCGTCTATGGAGGCTGAATAAACAAGTGAGCCACTTGGCCAGCTTTGACCTTCCAATATTTTTCTATCTACAAAAATAGCACAGTTTCTCATCTTTTTAAGAATAAGGAGGTTTATAGTTAGAGGCAAAGTGGAGTCATTTTTCTGCTTCCATGACTAGGAATTGGTATCTTTTGTATAGTTGTCTAAAGGTATGTTAATAAACCTGAGGGAATTCACATTGCCTATCTGAAAAGTTTGTTTGGCTTTGTTGTATTGGGTTTCTTTTGGGAGGACATAAAGTGATGTGAATTATTCTAACCCTCATTCCAGGGTATAAGAAAGAGATAAACACCAAAGTCCACAAAGGCATATTAATAATTGCCTACATAGTATGTCTGCTTGGGGCAATGATATTTCGAGCCTTGGAGAAAGACTCTGAGGTACAGCAGTGACAGTCGGCCATTAAAAAACTTTCTAATATGATCTGAGAAGATGTCGAGCTTTTTCTGCAGTTAAGAGATTAAGATATGGTTATTGTCAGAGTCATAAGACTGCTATCCATGTAGAAAAGTTGTTTAGTGTAAAAATTCCATGAAATAAATTCCTTCATTGAGGTTCAATACAGTTCAAAACAGGACATTTTGTTTCAGCTGTGGACCAGATAGGAAAGACTAGAGTAAGAGCAAGGAAATCATGCAGACTGGGAAGAAAGATGAAGGTAGCATGTGAGAAGAAAGTAGAAGGAGGCAAAAATCAGAGAAGGAACAAATTACAACTCAATCATTAGATGAGTATAAAACTAAAAATATTTTGATGTAATCCTGAGAAGTTTCTTTTACCATTGTTCCTTTTGAAATTCAAAAGGGTGTTCTGAAAGGAGATAATAATTTGGCAGAAAATATGGCTTATTTTTCTTCCTCTTTTTTCAAAGATTGTGATGTTCTAAATTATGGACACACTGCCTTAAGCCTTTCCTTATGGTATCTTTTGTGATAGAGAAAATGTAATTCTAATGCAATTATTGTTATTACTCTTTTCCTTTAGGGTTTGTACAACTTATGGCAGCCATTTCCCAACTTTGATGTCATGAGACATTTCCTTAAACTTTCTTATAAAAGTTTTACCATTTTGCATTTTTTACATTTAAATCATTAATCTATCTAAATTGTGTGTGTGCATGCGTGTGTGCGTGCATGTAAAGCAAGATTTAATTTTACTTATTGTTCCATGTGGAGAGCCAATTGTTCCACAACAAATTATTGAACTATTTCTTTTGTATGAATTTCATGATCAAATTCATACAAATGAATCAAATTCCATGATATACTCTGCTGAAGTTTTGATAGAAATGTCTTTGAATTTGAGGAGAATTATTATATGATGATATTGTACTCTTAAACACAAATAAGGTATTTCTCCATTTAGGGCTTCATCTATGTGTTTCTAAGTTTTTCAATAAAGATTTATAATTTTTTCCATTAACATGTTTGTACATATTTTATTATCTTTATTTGTAGGTGACATACAGTTTTGTTGCTATTATGGATGACATCACCACCATCATTATAATAATCAATAGTGTAATATTATTACATATTCTGATGGATTTACTAATTGTCACATTACCACCAATTTGAAGTTTGTGTAGTCTCTTATATTTTCTAAGTAACAATTATGTTGTCTGTGAATAATTGTTTTTCTTTTCTAATTTTATTGGAGGTTTGATGGGGGTAATGATATTTTTTCCCTCTTTATTCTATCTCTAATTTTTGAATTTTTAAAATCAACTCTGAGGTATAATTTTTATAAAATAAAATCCACTCATATAAAGTATACAGTTTAATGAGTTTTCCAAATGTATACATCAACATAAAAACCATCAAAATCAAGCTATAGAACATACACATTATCTCAAAAATCTTTCTTAGGTTTTTCTTTTCCTTTTTCTTTTTCTTTTTTTTGAGACGAAGTCTTGCTGTGTCACCCAGGCTGGAGTGCAGTGGCACGATCTGGGCTCACTGCAAGCTCCGCCTGCTGGGTTCACGCCATTCTCCTGCCTCAGCCTCCCAAGTAGCTGGGATTACAGGCACCCACCACCACGCCCGGCTATTTTTTTTTTTTTTTTTCTTTTTTGTATTTTTAGCAGAGACGGGGTTTCACCCTGTTAACCAGGATGGTCTCCATCTCCTGACCTCGTGATCCACCCGCCTCGGACTCCCAAAGTGCTGGCGTGAGCCACCGCGCCCGGCCGTTTCTTAGGTTTCTCTAAATTCCTTCTCCCCCAGTCTCAGGCAACCCCTGATAGATCCATTTTTACTTGCTATAATTTTGTGTTTTCTAGAATTTCTCATACATGGAATCATCTATTATGCAGGAATCATATATTTATAGTCTTTTACAGCTCACTTTTTCCTTTAGCATGATATTTTTTATATTTACCCATATTATTTCACTTACCAATATGTCATATTATATTGCTGAGTAGTATTCTATTGTATATCTATACCAAAATTCCATTTACACAAATTGATGAACTTTGAGTTGTTTCCAGATTTGGGCTATCACAAATATTTTTAATGTCTTTTGTGAGGAAACACACTTTCGTTTTTATTTTGAGACGGAGTCTCGTTCTGTCGCCAGGCTGGAGTGCAGTGATGCAATCTCGGCTCACTGCAATCTCCTCCTCCCGGGTTCAAGCTATTCCCCTGCCTCAGCCTCTGGAGTAGCTGGGATTACAGGTGTGCACCACCCTACCCGGCTAATTTTTTGTATTTTTAGTAGACTGGGTTTTACCATGTTGGCCAGGATGGTCTTGCTCTCCTGACCTGGTGATCCGCCCGCCTCAGTCTCCCAAAGTGCTGGGATTACAGGCTGAGCCACCCTGCCCGACCAGGAAGTATACTCTTTTTGGTAATGCCTAGGAGTGAAATTGATATGTGAAATACTAAGTGTGTGTAACTCTAAAAGACACAGCCAGAATGGTCTTTCAGAGTGGATAATTTCACACTCCCATCAACAATACATCAGAGTTGCAGTTGCTGTGCATCTCCACTGAAATTTTATGTTGTTAGGTGTTGCATTTTAACTGATCTAATAATGATATCTCATTGTGATTTGAATTTGCATTTCTCAGATGATTAATTATGTTAAGCATTTTTATGAATTGGCCATCTTATATCATCTCTTGTGAATTGTTCGTTCAAATATCTCCCTTTTTTTGTTTGACTTCTTAATGCTCTTACATGTCCTTTTTATATAGTTTGTTATTTATGTTTATTTATATGATATATTTCAAGTTAGTTTTGGTGAATTGTATGAGTAATCAAAATTTGTTGTTGTTCTTGTTTTTAATATGAATATCCTGTTGTTTGTTGTTTCAGAATCACGTTTTTAAAAGCCTATATCTTTTTTATGGTTGCATAGTGTTCAAAATGAACAGGATATAATCCCAGAGTACTCAGTGTATGGAAAAAACACAAAAATCTCAACTGATGATGAATTCTCCCAGGTTTTGTGTGTCTGAAAACGTTTTTATTTGCCTTTTTTTAAAATGATATTTTCATTGCCTATTTAATTCTGGCCTGGCACCTTAAAGATGTTGTTCCATTGGTTTCTGGTTTGCATTACTTATGACAGGAAGCCGGTTTTTGTTTTTTTTTTTGAATTCTTGCTCTTTACATACTGTGTCTTTTTTCCTCTGGCTACATTTTAGATAGCTGGTTTTTAGCAATCTGATTATGCTGTGTATGTGTTTTTGGTGTGGAAGGATGTGTGTGTGTGTGTGTGTGTGTCCATCCTGCTGGTGGTTCATTGAGTTTCTTGAAACTAGGTTTATAGTTTTCATAAAATTAGAAAAATTTCAGTCATTGCCCTCATTTCATCAAATTTAAAATTTTTCAGTCATTATTCTATACCCTACTGTCTCCCAATACACATACTTAATACATTCTATATTTGACTGAGACTCTGATTTTGAGGGGTGTTTTGTTTCTCTGTATGCATCCATTTTGATAAAATCTGCTATGTGTTTATATTTATGAATTTTTTTTTCTGCTTGCAATCCCATCTATTGCAATATTTTCTATTTTTCATCTTTAAAATTTCCATTTGGTTATACTTTTTAAATATTCTATTTCTCCCCTTGTTATGTTAATGCTTCTTATATCCTTTAGATAGTTATAATAGCTCTTTTACGATTCTTGTCTGCTAGTTCCATTACTCTGTTATTTATGGGTCTGTTTCTATTGAGTGATTTTTCTCCTGATCATTGGTTATGTTTTCCTGCTTCTTTGTATGTCTAGTATTTTTTAAATTGGATAATGAGTATTGTAAATTTTACATTTTAGAGTGCTCGAGTTTATGATGTTTCCTTAGATTCCTTGGACTTTCTCTGGCAGGCAATTTATTACTTAAATATTACTTTCATTTTTTTTCAAGATTTGTTTTTAAGCTTATTTCAGGCTTAAAGTAGCCAATATTTTTCTGGGGCTAATTTTGCTGTGCTTCTAAGTCCTGGCCTTTCTTGATTCTCTATTGAATTTCCTCAGCATAGAATATCGTCTCTTTACTCTAGCTGAGAAAGCTCAATTTCCAACCCTGTGTGAGTTTTAGGAATAGTTCAGTATATAGGCCCCAGTTATTATTCTTTCCCAATATATGAGTTGTCTGTTACAGCATAACAATATTTCCACAAACTTAGTAGCTCAAAACACATTTATTATCTTGATTTCTGTGGGTCAGAAGTTTGAGTACAACTTAGCTAGGTCCTCTGCAAGACAGCAATCAAGGTGTCAGACAGGAGTGTGGTCTCATCTGAGGAAAAATCTCCTTGCAAACTCACATGGCCTTTAGCAGCATTCAGTTCCTTGCAAGTGGCCAGACCAGTGACCATAGTTGCTCACTAGCTATCATCCAGAGGTTATCTCCCAGTCCCTGTTGCATCACCAGTAGGCAGTTCACAATATGGCAACTTGCTTCTTCAAAGCCAGCAAGGGTCCTTCATGGCCAACAGATTTTGCCTCCCAACTGATGCAAGGAAACTGTCTACTGCAAGTGAAGAATTTTGACCCCTTCCCCATGGGGTCTGAAATATAAAAAGTGAGGGGTGAGCCTGGGCTCCAGTGACACACATGCTTAAGCAGAACAAAGGAGTATACACCAATCCTGCAACAGGGAAAGATATTCCCAAACACCCAAAGAGATATGCCCAGCACAAGCTGCAAGGGCTCATTATTTTCCTGTAAGGAAATGTTCCAGGCTCACAGCCAGTCTTATGTCACTATGCAGAGGACAAGAATCCGTGGATGACTGCCTTTTCCCACAATTTTCCATCAGGGATAGTGGTCTGTAGTTTCCTTTTCTTGTAATGTCTTTGTATCAGGGTAATGCTGGCCTCATAGAATACATTTGGAAGTGTATTCTATTCTATTTTTTGGAAGATCATTGGTGTTATGTTGTCTTTACATTGTGTTTGATAGATTAACCAGTGATGCCACCTGGGTTTAGGCTTTTCTTTGTTGAGAGATGTTTGATTACTGATTTAATCTCCATACTAGTTATAGGTCTATTCATATTTTCTTTAATGATTCAGTCTTGGTAGGTAGTGTTTTTCTCAGAATTTATCCATTTTATCTAAGTTATCAGGTTTGTTGGCATACCATGTTCTTAGTACTTTCTTCTAATCTTTTTTATTTCTGTTAAGTTGGTTGTAGTGTCCCCTTGTTCTTTTCTAATTTCATTATTTGACTCTTTCTTTCTTTGTTAATCAATGTAGCTAAAGACTTGTCAATTTTGTCAGTCTTTTGAAGAACCAGCTTTTAGTGTTGTTGATTCACCTATCTTTCTGTTATCTGTTTTGTTTCTCTGCCTTAAGCGTTATCGTTTTTTTCCTTTTACCAGCTTTGAGTTTAGTTTGTTCTTTCTCTAGCTCCTTAAGGTATACATTTAGGTTGTCAATTTGAGATATTTTTAATGCAAGCATTTATAGCCATAAATTTCCCTCTTAGCACTACTTTCGCTGCATCTCATAAGTTTTAGTATGTTATGTTTTCATTTTTATTTGTCTCAATATATTTTCTAATTTCTTTTGTGATTTCTTGACATGTTGGTTGCTTAAGAGTGTGTTAATTAATTTCCACATATTTTTAGGTTTTCCATTTTTCCTTCTTGCTATAATTTTTAGTTTTATCCCATTGTGATTGGAAAAGATATTTTGTATTATTTCAATATTTTAACATTCATTAAGACTTGATTTGTGACCCAAAATATAGTTGGTCCTGGAGAATGTTACATGTATACTTGAGAAAAATGTGTATTCGGCTGTTGGGTGGAGTGTTCTGTTTATTTTTCTTAGGCCCAGTTAGTCTAGTGTTTTTCAATTCCTCAATTTCCTTATTGATTTTCTCTCTGGTTCTTCTATTCATTATTGAAAGTTGGTCATTGACATCTCCTACTATAATTATAGGAAGACCTGTTTCTTTAATTCTGTCAGTGTTTGCTTCATGCAGTTAGGAGCTCTTATGTTTGGCACATATATGTTCATAACTGTTAAATCGTCTAATAAATTGACCCTTTTATCATTATACACTGTCCTGTCTCTCTTCACAGTTTTTAACTTATTCTATTTTGTCTGATAGTAGTATAGCCACTTCTCTTTTAGTTACTATTTGCATGAAATATCTTATCATCCTTTCACTTTCAATCTATGCATGTCCTTAAATCTAAAGCGAGTCTCTTGTAGAAAACAAATAATTGGGTTGTTTTTTCAATCCATTCTGCCAATCTAATGTCTTTGGGTTTAATCCATTTACATTTAAAATACTGATAGGAGAGAGCTTTCTGTTGTCATTTTGTTGTTTTCTGTATATTTTACATTTTTACACCTTGTTTCTGTCCTTATTGATTTCCTTCATGTTTAGTTGATCTCTTTGTAGTGACCAGAGACAAATTATACAATAAACACATTATACTTTATTGAGAAATCTCTGCCTGTAGTCTCTTGCCCCAAGTGAGTCTGTAGATAACATTTACTAATCTAATGTATAATTTAAAATATTTCTTTTATTTTATGCTCTAATTAGCAGAAAATTGAAGACATTTTGACTCCCTTCTCATTTTCTTTTGAGTACATTCTGTAGATATTTTATTTGAGGTTTAATCATGGATTATTATATACAATATCCTAAAGTTATAACAATCTATTTTAAACTGATACCAACTTAATGGTTGTAAACAACAGCTGTACTCTTTTACAGCTCTACTCCACTTGTTATTGATGTTACAAATTACAATTTTATATATTGTATACCTATTTAACAGATTTATAATTATTTTTTATTCTCTTCTCTGGTCTTTTTTGGGCATGTATCTTCCCTGAGCCTGGGCACGTGCTTTTCTCTTAATTTCCCCCATTATACACAGCTGTTTTTAAATGTCTTAATTTCCCTATGAGTTTCACCCCTGCATTTTCTCAAGGACTTATATGTTCTACTGTATTTCTCTGTCTGTAGTCTTTTGTTCCAGGTAAATTTGCAGATAATATTGAAAACTTTAATGTCTGATAATTTAAATTTTTTATTTTATGCCATAATTAGCACAGTACAAATTGTATTATATGATAAATCAAGATTTATTTATTATGTAATTTGTTTCTTGTCACTTCTCTTTGACTTCAAAGTCCATGTTCTTTCTGTTACATCTCCTCATACATATAGATTTCAATCATGAAAAATAAATGACAAGATCTGAAGAGAATGTAAAAGTTATGGTAGCTGCCATGTTAGGATGATTGAATTATGAGTGATTTTTTTCCCCCTTCAAAGAGTTTGCCTAAGATTTTTTTATAACAAAAGCAATAAATTATACAATTTTAAACTCAGAAATGCAGATAAATGGCACAGTAGAGTGGATTGCATTTTTATTTTAAAAATGAATATTATTTTAAAAGATGTTTTACATATTTATATTTTCCTTTCCTCATTTTAAAACTTTTCTATAGGTAGAGATGATAAATGACCATTTCAAAATCTTATCCTTATTCAAAAGAACAATTTTCAAAAGGGGAAGTGAATTTTTCACCCTCAAAATGTGCTATAAAAATCGAAGATAATCTGAATGTTTGTAATTTAAAGTACATTTTTTCCTTGAAAGCAGTGATAATTTTAGAAATGTTTAATCTTACTTTCTGGTTTTAAGATCAGATTCTAAAAGGAGGCATGTGTTTTGGTTTTGTTTTTTTGTTGTTGTTGTTGGGTTTTTTTTGTTTGTTTGTTTGTTTTTTTGAGATGGAGTCTTGCTCTGTCACCCAGGCTGGAGTGCAGTGGCACGATCTTGGCTCACTGCAACCAAAGAGGCATGTTTTTAGGTATTAATAAAAAGAAGGTGTTATGGGAAAAATTCACCATATGATTATTTACATTTTATTTCCTGTCTGTAATTTCTTCTTATGAAAGAGAATCAGCACATCATTTATTCACTCTTAATATCAATTTGGATTCTCCATGGTCTTTCCTGGATTGCTTTTCTATTTAATATAATAACCAGCTTCTTGCAAAAAATGGAAACAAACTAAGTAAGAACACATCTGAAACAGAGGGTGTAGAAGGAAAAAGAAGCCAGAGCTTGGAATACAATACTTGTAATAGTTTTCATTCATCAGGACTGCAGAATGTTTCCACAAAGCCTTTTCAAATGTTTCAGAAGAGAAAGGAGGAACAGAAAAATGATCAGATGTTTCTCCATAAACCTCTTATATGGGTTATAGTTCCACATTAAATTTGTTAATTTTGTCACTTAAAAATAATTTAAAAATATAATGCAAATCTCAACTTTACTTATTAATCCTCCCCACATCAGCCTCACCCCGTATTTGGATCCAGACTGGCATTTTTATTCAATAGCAGCTTATTCTGAAAGCTGTGTTTCCATTTTTCCCCCACCATGTACTTCAGTAAAGGTAGAAATACACATGTACAAATCTCTGGAGTTATTTTCATTTGGATCTATTTTTTATACACATTATTTCTGATTATCAATCTAATTATCTTTTTTTTTTTTTTTTTTTTTTTTGAGACAGAGTCTCACTCTGTCACCCAGGCTTGAGTGCAGTGGCTTGATCTTGGCTCACTGCAAGCTCTGCCTCCCAGGTTCACGCCATTCTCCTGCCTCAGCCTCCCAAGTAGCTGGGACTACAGGCACCTGCCACCATGCCTGGCAATTTTTTTTGTATGTTTAGTAGAGATGGGGTTTCACCATGTTAGCCAGGATAGTCTCCATCTCCTGATCTCATGATCTGCCCGCCTTGGCCTCCCAAAGTACTGGGATTACAGTCATGAGCCACCACGCCTGGCCTCAATCTAATTTTCTTAAAATTGTATGCATTTTTTTAGCTCTCTCAGATAAAAGCCATATTAACTGAAAAAGTATGGCCTGAGAGATTTGTTTCAGTAACTATGGTCCCTATATCATAGTAGCATCTTTTTTGGGAGAAATTAGGAAACTTAGCCTTTCATCTTATTCAATGTGATGTTTTAAAAAAAATTCAAAGTATAAATTCTCTAAATATATACGTAGATGCAAACATGGATATAGTTATAGATATGGATGGAAGAACAGGTAGATATAGATGTGTGTGTCTATAGCAATGGATAAATATGAGAGCCAGAGAGCCTCTATGTATCTTATAAAAAGACCCTTGTTTCCTTCAGCGGAAGGGCATAGCTGAGCAAGAGACTGAAAACCTAGTTCTTAGAGTCACAGTGCTCTAGTAACCTTTGAATACTCAAGGCAGATGTATTATGCAAAATCCAGGGCCCTAGTGGGCTTCCTGAAACATGAGATCGGAGAAATCTGGATGGATACTCCTAAGGATGTTGACTGTACATCTTCTACCTCTGGACCCTCTAGCCTTGGAAAGGTGGCCCATGTTTCCCTAATAAGAGCATGTGCTTCTGTTGTGTTACTGTGTTACATCCTCACCTCCTCTCCTGGTTGCCAGACCAATAACTAGAGCTAAATCACAAACTGTCAAGAAACATGCTGGGTGGGATTAAGGAAAAAAGATACTATGTAATGAGGAATTGCAAGAATTCATTGGCCTGTAACTGGGATTGGATTTTGAGGGTACTTGACCAAGATGTACAAAATATAAAACTGGTCTTGCAAGAAATCACTGGCTTGGTAGTACTTGTTTATGGACTGGATTTAACACCCTGAAAAAGGACCCTAGGGGAAGGGAAAATGTGCTGCTGGGGTGGTTCTTGGAAGCATGGAAAAGTAATGGGAAGCACTGAATGAAATGGGAATTCCCGAGTTGGCCCACCAGATGGTAGGGGGAGGTACAAGAAGGAATGAAGAGGCTGAAGGAAGTGGGCATGCTGGAAGACATATATAAGGCAAGAGACCAACCAGAAATTATGCTCCATGTTCATTACTGGGCACACCAGATTTCATCTATACTACTTTATATTCCCATTATCTAGCACTAACTACATTTCTCTGACAGTCATGAGCAATCACATAAAACAGCAGCATGGCTTCCCTTTTTGCCTTTTACCTCAGTGAAATGTGGACCTCAAAAGCATCAGATGACTGTCTCCACTTCCAGTTTAGTGGAACCATTCTTGTCTTCTAGAGGGAGAATTCCTCCTCTGGATAATAAAATCTGTATCCCATCACAGGCAGGAATATGGGCATGTCATGTAAAAAAAAAAAAAAAAATCGTGGGTGGATCTTTCCATGTAAATGTCACCACCATTCCACAGATCTCAGTCTTCATTCTGTGAGAGAAAGAACAGTGTTAGGTTTTGAGTTAAGAACATACACCACATTGGCAGGAAAACATGCTGACGTTGCAGTGTTCTAGTGTCATAATTTTGCCTTCCATAGATGTTACGTATTTCTTTCTTTCTTTTTTTTTTTTTTTTTTTTTGAGATGGAGTCTCACTCTGTTGCCCAGGCTGGTATCTATGCACCTTCTTTGACACACAATGGAGGTGGGGTACAGAGAAAAACTGGATTCTTTTTCCTGAAGTACAGCAAATAGGAAATGTCAAGAGTGGGTCATAAAATGGACCCAAGTCAGCGATGACTTGGATCAGGTGCCAGTGACAATGGGTCTTTACATGATATTTTGTAGTCTCCTTATTGGAACACTTACCAGAACAAATGGACCTCATTTTAATGAAGATATCATTTCTCACCATGATCAACAATGCCTGCTGGCATGTGGGAAGGGTAGATAATGAAGTTTAGAGTTCTGCATACAAAGATGGTAATACAGGATAGATGAAATATTTCTTTATACAAGTACAAAGTGAGGGACACACAGACGCTTCCAACTAAATCAATTTAAAAAAATAAGCCATCAAGCCATAGAAAGAGAAGAGCCTTAAATGTACATTGCTAAATAAAAGAAGCCAATTTAAAAAGGTTACATACTATATGATTCCAACTATATGACATTCTGGAAAAGGCAAAACTATAGAGATAGAAAAAATCAGTGGTTGCCAGAGGTTCTGGGCAAGGAAGAAGATGACTGGGTGGAGCACAGGAGAATTTTAGAGCAGTGAAACTATTCTGTATGATACTGCAATGTTAGATACATAATGTTAGGCCCTTGTCAAAACCCATAGAGCTGTACAACACGAAGAGTGAACCTTCATGTAAACTATGGACTCCAATTGATCATAATGTATCAATGAGTTATTAAAATCTTGCATTAGTGTTGGTGAGGGCTGCATTAGTTGAGGGTGGGGCAGGGGGAGAAGGAGTATATGGGAATGCTGTCTTTTAAACTCCTTTGTCTGTAAACCTAAAACTACTCTAAAACAGACTCTATTGACTTTTTAAAAACTGAATTGGTATTTCTGAGATAAGTTTGGTATAAGAAAAAAATGATTAGGATTCCAGAGAAAATGGAATTTTCTTTAAGATAGAAATTTTCTTTATTGTAAGATAGAAACCTGGTTTCAATATTTTTGCCAAGATCAGAAGAAACTTTGCATCTTGTCTCCCACATATACTAGTTTTATGTATTTGTCATGTACTCACTATGTATTTGAGTTTTATGTATTTGTCATGCTGACTTTTTTTCTGACTCTTCTTTTTGCACCATTATAAAATAAGACTTTTTTTCTTCTATAATATGCTTTCAAGATGTAATTCATTAGTATAAAAGGATTATGGGTGGGATTTTTTTGTTTGTTTTAGAATGGACTTTAAAACAGCTTCATCCTTAAACTAATAGACCTTTCCAGGCTGCAGAGGCATCCAGATATCTTCACTTGAACAACCATCTTTAGATGTTCCACCTGAAATCTTCTTCCAAACCCCCAGTCTTTACCTTAGAGTATTGCAGTTGCCTCCTGGCTGGTTTTCCTGTTTGGCCCTGTTCCACACTTGCCACCTGTTCTTACCAGAGCAACCAGATGGGTTTCAGTAAAGTCAAATCATGCCATAACTCTACCAGAAATCCTGGAAGGAGTCCCATCTAGTCTGCTCCAGCCACACTAGCATTTTTGCTGTCCCTTGACTTTGCCTTTGCTGGTCACTCTATCTGGAGTCCTCTTCTCCCAAATATACCTCTGGTTTGCTCCCTCACTTGCTTCAAGTGTTTCCTTAAATGTCACTTGTTCAATTTGTCCTGCATTAACCACTGTATTTCAAATGTTTGCCTTCTTTCCCATTTTTGATCTGTAGCACTTATCTTCTATACTATTTTGTTTATTCATTTATCTATTGTGTGTACTCTCTGTCTCTTTTCCCTAAACCATAAACCATGTGGGCAGGGATTTTGTCTGCTTTGTTTACTGCTGTATTCTCAACACTTAAAATCTACCTGGAATGTAGTAGATGCTCAATAAATGTTTATTGAACACATAGAATAAAAAAGGATGCCCTCTAAGAGCAAACTTCTTCTTGAGGTTTCTGTAGCCACACCCATAATAAATCTGGGACACTTTCTGGAGCAATTTACTTTCACATGGTCTTCACAGACATGGACCTATTTTTAATCTCACTTTCTAATGGAAATGGCTCTAAATATTTACTGCACAGCTGTAGAATGTAAGGAATGTCAGACGTGGCCTCTGATTTCTCTTGAATAATTTTTGAGGACTCATAGGATAGATGTCATAATTATGTAAATAATAATTTTATTCCAAGAGCAATTGTTAAATTTAACACTCCACGTTTTTATTTGTGGTAATGGTGTCCAACTTTCTTGAAGTGGTATTTTCAGATTCATATACTTGTTGCATATTTTCCATACCAGCTTTATGGTTTAATGTCCTCCAAAGTAATAGATCAAAAGGTATCTATTTTATTTATTACCTTTTTAAAATCAAAGAATGATTGTGCATCTGCAATGTTATTTAATAGATAAGCAGAGAGGAGCTTTAACCATCCAACTGGTTCAAATAGTAACCACCTCAATCAATTGAGTTCATACTGACATCTGGAGGCCAAGCCTTGGCACTACATAAGGGCTATTACCCATTTCAGAGCTCATCAGAGTAATTAGTGCCTCTAAACTTCTTTAAGTAAAAATCTGAAACGTCTAAAAACATCAAAAAGTAGTTTAAAAAAGAGGTTTGAACTTTTTACCTTCTACGTATAGCTCTGTTTCTGAAAATTTGAGTCTGCATTTGGGAAAAGAATAACAGCGGTGATGAGGAACATCTGAGTGCCCGGTAGATGCCAGGCAGCACAGGAGTGCTCTCATTGCGGCAACCCATTCAATCTTCAGACCACCCTGTGAGATAAGGACTATTATTATCTCCATTCTGCAGTTGAAATCAAGGCTCAGAGGGATTAGTAATTTCTTCGTGTCACTTGACTAGTCTTGGTGCAGCAGAACTTGAACCCAAATTCATGTGACCAAATCCCCAGGTCCGGCACTCTTGGAGATGGACCAGTTTACACTGTTACAGAGATTCTTCAACAAGGATTGTGCTAAAAAGCATAGTTATCTTTAAAGTTGCAATTATTGGCCGGGCGCAGTGGCTCATGCCTATAATCTCAGCACTTTGGGAGGCCAAGGTGGACAAATTGCTTGAGCCCAGGAGTTCAAGACCAGCCTAGGCAACATGGGGAAACCCTATCTCTACCAAAAAACACAAAAATTAGCTGGGCGTGGTGGTGCATGCCTGTGGTCCCAGTTACTTGGGAGGCTGAGGTAGGGGGATCACTTGAGCCCAGGAGGCAGAGGTTGCAGTGAGCCAAGACCGCACCAGGCACTCCATCCTGGGTGACAGAGTGAGGCCCTGTCTCAAAATAAATAAAGATAAAATAGCAGTTATGTTGCACTGTATTTTTGTCAAAGGACATTCCTATGAAGAATAAGCATTCTGGATCATTCCTACAAGGAGCCAAGGTATATAACTTCCTAAGTCATAAACACTCAAAATAGACCATCAAAAATGTCACCTAGAAGGAGGCTTAGTGGAAAGAGACAGGAGTGTCTCAGAAAGCATCTTTTCCCAAAACGAAGTCTAAGGTCTACTTTTTTGATACCTAATCTTTGTACATATTAATGGGGTATGTGTGAAATTTTGTTACACTCCTAGAACGTGTAAGCCAGGTATTTAGGATATCCATTGCCTCCAACATCTATTTTTGAAGTGCTTTCTTGGGCTAAAGGAGTTGGGACCACCCCTATCCTAGTGGAGACCTGAAGGGCTATTTATACAAGGCCCGTACTCGTGAAAGGGCTCCAATGTAGATATTCAAATGGGGTATACTGATGACATTGAAAGATGTCGTATAGTTTTAAGCTTATATTCCATTAACTGTCCACCTCCATTATGTGGAGCAAGACTTTTATGAATGTTGTTATTATCTTTTAAATAACGGAGTTATATTGCACTTTTTTTCTGTCTAAGTATTAATTTGTTAAGTGTATTCATGCTACACTTCAAGTATTATAAGTCTATTTTGGCATTCAAAAAAATTTTAGTAAGTTAAGAGCCTCCAAAGATGGAAGGATCCCAGGTCTCTGTAGCCCTTTTAAATGCCCAAGTGGACAGGTCTGTACCTTCCACAAATGTGCTTGGAACATTTAGCCAAGAAAATGTTAATCTGTGCTTTAAGGACTCTCTTCTCAAACTCAGCCTTCTCTTCTAGGAAGTAGTTCCACTAAATTATCATCGGGCCTTTGTTGATAAGTCAAACCACTCAAAAGCTATGGGTTACAGATAATATCTAAGAAACTATAAAAAGATACTTTGCTTTTGGAAGGTGGGTGATTAAGTAATGAACTTCACCCAGAGCATTTTGGCTAGTGTAGTTCCTGTACTTGGCTAAAGGGACTTAGCTGACTTCAGTGTTTCTCAATGATTTAATACTCCTAATAATGAGGGCATGCTTACTGTAGAAAGGGAAAAAAATGACTTTTTTTATATTAAGGTGGTGACAATAGACATCTCAAAAAAGGGAACATTCATGTATTTTTCAATCAAAATTCACTGTAGGACTGGCAAATGTCAGTAGGCACAATGTTTTGTCTCCTCCTGTTTTTAGCCATATGCCCAGAGATCATAAATGATGAGGGTACTTCTTACACTTCGTCCCTCCAAGTTTTCCTTCATTACAAACTTGTCAACTCAATCTGTTGATGATAGCAGTCTGGCAAGAGCCAGTATCTGTCTACCAGCTTGGGAGAGAAAGGAAGATCTGTTAGGACTAAGATTGCCTGCTTCCATTATTGTACTACAGGCAATTCTGTAAAGCAATTAAAAGTGCTCATTTCAAAGCACTTTTTGTCTCCTCATTGGGGGCAATATCAGCCATTGTTGTTATTACTATTTACATGAGAACCAAGTGTAATAAGGTGGTAGTAAGCTGACAACCTTACGTCACCCTCGACTTCTTGCATTCTTCACACAAGCCACCCAACCTCTCCCACAGTTATATATATATAATATTTAATATATATTACATATACATA
Organism: Piliocolobus tephrosceles; assembly: GCF_002776525.5. Classification (NCBI taxonomy): domain Eukaryota; kingdom Metazoa; phylum Chordata; class Mammalia; order Primates; family Cercopithecidae; genus Piliocolobus; species Piliocolobus tephrosceles. The sequence continues at coordinate 48,355,178 of NC_045439.1, read as the reverse complement.
TAATATTAAATGTAGTATTATATACACATATAAAACGATTTGAGTTCTTTTATGAAGAATAAAAATGAATGGGTGGCCAACTTAAGTAGATACATAAAAGTTGGCCACCCAGTCTTTTTTATTCTTCATAAAGGCACTTGAATCATTACAAGATCTCCATTCACACTGTCACTGGCATATTAGGGTGCTTATTTTTCACCTGAATAATTGTAATTGTCCTCCTGTCTCCAAAACACAACCCTCAAATGTTCCCTGCACGCTACAGTTAGAGTGAACTGGCTAAAGGTGACCTCTCTCATGTTAAATAGATGTAAGCTTGAACTATAGTCCTGTTACTAACTGGGCAACCTTGGGCAACTTACTAACCCTCAATTTCCACATCAGTAAAATGAGGATGATAATCATACTTAGCACATGAAGTATGATTGCAATGAATAAAAATATATCAGAATCACAATAGAAAATCACACATTCAAATGGGTAATTGAGGGTCATTTAATAAAGGGACTGTTTACAAACTGGAAAGAGTAGTCATAAGAGATGGTGAACTACCCCAATGTTGGCAAAATAAAAGTCATTACCACCTAGGCCTAAAAAGGCAAAGAAGAGAAGAGATACCTGAACCCAGAGAAAGTTTCAGTTATAGTTGTAGGAGAGGACACTGACAAATGCTTCAACAGAAGAAAGCAACTGTCCTTTGATGACCCAGCAGAGGTAAAGCTGAGGGATTAAATGACCTAAAATCTCTCCTCCTCTCCATCTATTCTACTTCTAGTAATTCCCATTGGTCAAACTAAAATAGAAGCAAGACTGCCTATTGATGCAGCCACCAAGTTCAGTGTGTGGGGCTCAGAGCAGAGTGCAGAATGGTGGAGAGTGGACCTGGAAGGCCGACAACCGCTCCCTAGAACACAGTGCATGTAAGGCACTTAATACTACTACTTCAGGATGCAAAAATTCTTGGCTCTTGCACCAATAACACAGATAAAAGGGATAAAATAAAAACCCTAGTTTTCTGTAGAGCTATTGAGCAGTGGACACAAGGAAGCCATGATGAATGAATTCACAAGAAGAATGAGCCCTTTATAGGTCAGCAGAGCTCAGTGGCAACTCATCCCTGGGACAAACACAGATGTGTCTGGCAGAGGACAGGGCCTGCCAGAGATGAAGAGGCTTCAGGGATGATGAGAAAACAACTGAGCCCTTAACTTCAGCTGAGCTGGTGGGACTAATCTGAGGAGTCTATCTCCAGGCCAAAGTTCTGTGTGTGTTCATTCAAGTCTGACCACAGGCAATTACAAGGCTTTGCCTGGCAGGCCTCATAGGGGGAAGCTGCCCTTCCACACCAGTCTTGGTGCACAGCCAGTGCATTGCAGTCTCGGGGCGGGGGCGGTATTGCAGGAAACGACTCAGGCGCCCCTGGGCCAACCATGCTCATTTACCTCTCTGCATGTCTAGCCTAGGCGCCTCCATTTGAAGACTCTTTATGGGGGTCCTTAGCTGAGGTACATTTTGAGCAACTCTGCCAAGACCTCCTCACTAGGGGGCCTTGACTAAGACATGTTTCTCCACTCTGACTTAGTACTTTTCCACTCCTAGCCCTTACCCACTCTGTCTCCCCACAGCCTCCTGGATCCATAAAATGACAGGATCCTTTTGTTCATAGCTTCTTGGCAGTGAGACAATCCCCTGTCTACACTGCTTTACCTCACCCAGTGCTGTTCTATGGAGGGAAAGGAAACATTGAGGAGCCAGCACCCATGCTGTCTCTTGCTTACTCTATCACAGAAAGTGCATAAAATGTTTATCACTACTTTCAGTTTGTCTTGTTGTCCTGAGTAACCACCTCAACACATGGGAGCTCAACAAAATCAGAATTTGGAAGAGGTACAAACACAAAAATGAAAGTGAGAAAATGACAACAGATGCCTCAGAAATACAAAAGATTATAAGAGACTCTCATGAAAAATTTTATGCCAACAAATAAGATAACCTAAAGGAAACAGATACATTCCTGGAAAAATAGAACCTATCAAGATTGTAAATTTGGTAGATTGTAAATAATGACCAAGATTTGGCCAGGAAGAAATAGAAATCCTGAACAGACATACAACAAAAGATTGAAGAGGTAGTCAAAAACCTTTCAATAAATAAAAGCCCAGGACCAGAGAGCTTCACAGCTAAATTCTACCAAACATCCAAAGAATTAATACCAGTACTCCTAAAACTTCCAAACACATCTTATAAGGCCAGTATCACCTTGATACAAAAGCCAAAGACATTTCAAGAAAAGAAAACAACAGGCTAATTTCTGTAATGAATATTGATGTAAAAATACATCAAAAAGACTATATCATCATGACCAAGTGGGATGTATCCCTGGCATGCAAGCCTGTTTTAACACATGGAAATCAATCAGTGTAATACATCACATGATCAGAATGTGAGATAAAAACCACGTGATCATCTTAATTGATGCAGAAAAGCATTTGACAGAGTCCGACATCTTTTCTTGATAAAAACGCTAAACAGTTTAGGTATAGAAGGAAAGCTCCTCAGTGTAATAAAGGTCATCTGCGAAAAACACACAGCTAACATTAATAATCAATGGGGGAAAACTGAAAGCATTTCCAATAAGATCCAGTACAAAGCAAGGGTGCTCACTCTTGCCACTTCTATCAACGTAGTTCTGGAAGTACTAGCAAGGACAAACAGAAAAGAAAAAGTACATTTAAACTGAAAGAGAAGAAGTCAAATTATTTCTATGTGCAGATGAAATGTTTCTATATGTCAGTAACCTTAATGATTCTTAAACAATCTTAAAGATTCCACCAAATACTGTTTAAACTAATAATTGAATTTCAGTAAAATTGCAGGATACAAAATCAATGTAGAAAAATCAGTAGCATTTTTAAATATAATTACCTAACTGAAAAATAAATTTAAAAAAACAAATGCCATTTGCAATTGCATCAAAAAATACTTTTAATACTGGGCCAGGCACAGTGGCTCATGCCTGTAATCCCAGCACTTTGGGAGGCCGAGGTGGGTGGATCACCAGGTCAGGACATGATGGTGAAAAACCGTCTCTACAAAAGTCTAACATCTTTTCTAGGCGTGGTGACAGGTGCCTGTAATCCCTGCTACTCGGGAGGCTGAAGCCGGAGAATCACTTAAACCTCAGTGGCAGAGGTTGCAGTGTGCCGAGATCACAGCCTGGGCAACAGAGTGAGATTCTTTCTCCAAAATAAAAAGAAAAAAAAAAAAAAGAAAAATTAATACTGTTAACATTTCTATACTATTCTAAGCAATATACAGATTAAGCACAATTCCTATTAAAATCCTGATCACATTCTTCATGGGAATAGAAAAAACTAATCCTAAAATTAACATGGAAACATGAAAGACTCCAAATAGTTAAAATAATTCTGAAAAGAAAAAATAAATTTCGAGGCATCACATTTCCTGATTTAAAACTATAATACAAAGCTATAGTAGTCAGAACAGTATGGTACTGAGCTAAAAGCTGTCGCATAGACCAGTAGAACAGAGATCTCAGAAATAAATCCAACCATATATGGTAAACTAATTTTTGAAAAGGGCATCAAGAGGACACAACTGGGAAAGAATAGTCTCTTCAATAAATGGTACTGAGAAAATGGGATTTCCACATGCAGAAAAACAAACACTTCATCCACAAAAATCAACTTAAAATGGATAAAAGACTTAACTGTAAGACTAGAAGCTATAAAGTCTCTGGAATAAAACATAGGGGAAAATCTCCTGGACATTGGCAATTCAAGACCAGATGTAAGACGAGAAACTATAAAACCTCCAGAATAAAACATAGGGGAAAATCTCCGGACACTGGCAATTCAAGCAAGACCAAAGGTACACCAAAGTATTAGTATTGGGTAAATTCATGAGTAATTCTTAGAATGATTTATACCTAAAGGCAAAAATCCAATCACATTTAAATCACCGAAAGTTGAATTTTGCCTCTCATCCCCTTTTCCCCCTCATAAGCTGTAACACATTTGTATAAACCCACAAAAAGCCTACATGTGGAGTCTAATCACTGACTATTATAGATTATTTAAAACTACCTGGAAAATAAGAAGTAGCACTTATAAAATGAATATCATATTCAATGAGAATATATAATTATAGTTCTAAATTTGTAGTTATAATTCTCATTTTGAATTTTTTATTATCATGTGATTGGAGTTTTAAAAATCATTTTCAGCCTTCATTCTACTCTAATAGATAACTTCTAAATTTCTAGTTATACTTTAATCTAAAATTCTGGTGATTCTGGCTGGGCGTGGTGGCTCACACCTGTAATCCTAGCACTGTGGGAGGTAGAGGTGGGCAGATCACTCGAGATCAGGAGTTTGAGACCAGGCTGGCCAAGATGGTGAAATCTGGTCTCTACTAAAAATGCAAAAATTAGCTGAGTGTGTTGGTGGACACCTGTAATTCCAGCTACTTGGGAGACTGAGGTTGGAGAATTGCTTGAACCCGGGAGGCAGAGGTTGCAGTGAGTTGAGGTGGCACTACTGCACTCCAGTCTGGGCGACAGAGCAAGACTCCCTCTCAAAAAAAAAAAAAAAAAAAAAAAAAAAAAAAAAAAAAAAAAAAAAAATCTGTTGATTCTGTGGCTAGCAATAATACAATTCTATGATTAATAATATCAGTTGACTTACCTAATACATAGTCACCAAACCCAATGATGCTTAAGGTGAATGCAAAATATAATCCTTTCTTATAAGTCCAGCCCACTGTAAGCACAAAAGTTAATGGTGGTAGCAGGATGAAAATGAGAAGTTCAGTTACAAGAAGAAGAGTCTGTAAATTTTTACTTGTCTCTAGAAAAAAGGAAGGGAAGGGAACGGGGAAGGGAATGAGGGAGGGAAGGAGGAGGGGAAGGAAGAGGGAAAGGAAAGAAAGAAGGGAGGGGGGAGGGAGGGAGAGAAGGAAGGAGGGAAATAGATGTTAGTATCAATCTAACTAAACCAGCATTTGCCCTTTACAGATCTGTTCCTGATCAAGAGCTTACTTGGCGTCTCCTACCACACTCTGACATGCAGACTTCCCTTGCATATGGGAGTATTTCCTTGCTCTACCTGCTGAATTATCTTCTTCCTCGTGAATATCTATTGCTGACCCTTTATTTCACTTCTCCCTCTTCATTCATTTTGTTGCACTTTACATTTAAAACCTGCCCTCCCTTCCCATCCTCCATATGTCTCATGCTGTAGTGTTCTTTTGTTTTGTGATCTGCTCACTCTCACCTCAAACTCTGGGTCCCACGGGCTGAGTCCAAAAGGGCAGGATGAACAATCATCATCTGGAAGTTTTGGACATCAATTTATAAACTAACTATATTTTGTTCAGAGACATTTCAAAACCTCAAATCACGAGATAGATATATTTTCCAATCTAAACATTGAATATTTCATTTATAATTCTATATCCTGTCCTATCCTATTAACTGATTAAATGCTTTTCATGATGAAATTCAAATTCTTAACAATGCAATATACTATCTCTTCATTCATTCATTCATTTACTCAAAAAGCATTTATTGAGCTTTTCCTATTAGTTCCATGGGAGATACTCAAGATACAAAGAGAAAAACTAGTTTGTCTACAGAGAGATTTCAGTTTTATTGGAGGAAAGGAGGAGCGACAGGTAAACCAATATTAGAAATAACATGTCTTTTAAGCTTTTGTTTGTAGAATATCTTGTATGGGACAGACACTATGCTAAGAGCATTATATACTTCCAAAATGTATTATGATAAAGGGACATCATATAAATAGTTCCTTGAATTTTAGCGCTTATGGTAATTATTATATTGGATTGTGGGATTTGAAGTACTTTCTAAATTTGGTAGGATATGGAGCTGATATTATGAAATTCTATGTGTTCTGTTGCTGCTCTAAAAGTTTGAAAACAGATACTCATGACCAACTTTAGAGGCATTCCAATCAAGTACTTATTGGAATGCCTGCAGCAGGAGACAGCAGAATTAGAAGAAGGTGGAAGAAATAGATAGCTAATTATTAGTATGTATTATGGACCTTTTAAGAAGCTTGGGAATAAGAGGCAATTGATATTGATGCTTTCATTTTCTGTGGGAGGATCAGAAAACCTCAGATTTTCAGAATGGTAAATAAACATTGGCTTCAACTTAAAGTCACCAGCTTCATTAGCTTCTAATAAGAGAGTTAGCCTGTCTTTTGAAGCTTTGAAGCCAGGCATTGACTTCTCCTCTCCTGCTATGAAAGTCCTAGATGATGTCTTTCAATGTAAGATTGTTTCACCTGCAATTAAAATCTGTTGTTTTGTGTCACCACCTTCATCTATGATCTTAGCTTGATCTTCTGGATAACTTGTTGCAGCTTCTTGATCAGCACTTACTGCTTCACCTTGCACTTATGTTATAGAGACAGCTTCTTTCCTTAAACCTCATGAAGCATCCTCTGCTAGAATCAAACTTTCTCCTGCAGCTTCCTTACCTTTCTCAGTCTTCACAGAATTGAAAAGAGTTAGAGCCTTGCTCAGGCTTAAGGGAATGATGTGGCTGGTTGGATCTTCTATCCAGACCACTAACATTTTCTCCATATCAGCAAAAAGGCTGTTTCACTTTCTCATCATTTGTGTATTCAATGGAGTAGCACTTTTCATTTCCTTTAAGAACTTATCCTTTGCATTTATGACTTGGCTGTTTGGTGCAAGAGGCCTAGCTTTCAGCCTGTCTCAGCTTTCAACCTGGCTTCCTCACTAAAATCCTTTCTAGCTTTTGACTTAAAGTGAGAGATGTGACACTCTTCCTTTGACTTGGATGCTTAGGGGTCTTTGTGAGGTTATTAATTGGCCTAATTTCAATATTGTTGTGTTTCAAGGAATAGAGAGGCCCGAGGAGAGGGTGAGAGATAGGGAAATGGATGGTCAGTAGAACAGTCAGAACACATACAGCACTATCAAGTAAGGTCATTGTCTTATTTGGTCATGGTTGGTGGCACCCCAAAACCATTACAACAGTAACATCAAAGATCACTGATCACACATCACCATAATAGATATAATGATAATGAAAAAGTTTGAAATCTTGTGAGAATTAAAATATAACACAGAAACAGCAAGTGAGTACACGCTGTTGGAAAAATGCTGCTAACAGACTTGCTCTGTGGGTTGCCACAAACCTTCAATGTATAAAAAACACAATTATCTGTGAAGTACAATAAAGCAACAATGCAGTAAAGTGAGGTATGCCTGTACTCTCCCTTGAGTTTTCTTCCTCTGGACTTTACTTCCTTAGATTGAGGAAGTAACACCAGCCAGAGACTGCTTGGACTCAGCAATGCTCTTTCCTGAGAAGGCCTGGGGCAGCTTGCCTAGACTAGGCCTGTCTAGTCTTTTAATATCACTCTTAAGCCAGTGAATATGAGCTCAGAGGGGAAGGAAAAGGAGTGTCCTGCCTCGGTTGGCCACTCAAACTGGATTAATGTAAGCACAAGGGATTGTTGCCAAAGTGCAGCCTGGTTCACAGGAATACACAGACACAAAGCCTCATGGTAACAAGCACAAACATTTTGCCTGGCCTTGTCTCCTTTGTGTTTCTCCTTGTGGGATACCAGGAGTATCAGCAGTGGACTATCTGTCCATGTCATTTCTCTTTATTTCACTTTGTCCCAAATAAACACGTATTTTCCTATAAGATCTCCAGTCTCTACTAATCATATACTAAAGTATAAGAAATCACATATTAAGAAAGTGAAACAGTCTATAATCTATCACGTTAAATAATTTCTTGCCCTTAGCAGTGTTGACAGAGCATTGTGAGATAACAGAGCTCAGAGCCTAGGATCAGAAGAAGTGAATTCAAGTTGATAACTTTCTCCTAGAAATCTAGATGTGAGATTTGCCCATACCTCAGAGAATCGTTCAGAGAATCAATAAAATGGGTTTGAAACTGCATTTATACTATAATATTCTATAAGTATTCTTTGAAATAATATTCTTATTTTCTGAAGAAGAAAAATAAAGCATTATATATAATATTTTGGTCTGAATACCCTTTTGTTGAGCTAGGAGTTCCAAAAATATAGGGCAAGCATTTTAACATAGTATTTTAACACATACCATTTTAATATAGAATTGCTATTTGTCTAATGAAGTTCCAATGTTTTACATATAAGTCTGTGTCCTGGATATCAGAGAGGTACACATATAGTGGAGTAACAAATAGTACACCAAATATATATTGAGAGGGCCACATATATACCCACATATATATATTTTTTTTAATTATATATTTAGCAAGAACTTATTAGGTGTTGCATACATATTTTAAGTATGGTTGTGAACCCAAGTATATATAAGAAAACAAAATTATTTAGTAAACATTAGCTCTTCCCTTCCCATATTCTGAAGGTATTTCCAAAGTCCTGAAAATGGCGCTGACACTGCCTTGCTCACAAAATTCAGGAATATGATAGTTTGAGGAATCCCCAATAAAGTATAGAAAATACAGAGTATCTGTCCAGTAGGAATTCTGGGAGCAATTGACCTGTAATTTGATGGACAGTAGGAGACAAATGTTCAATATGACTACTCTTTGGAACATGCGCTTTTGGTGCATTGTTGTTGATAATATTTTGTTATGACAGCCCCAGCAGCATACACAGCGTTTAAGATCATTCGATCTTAAACATACGATTCAGCCACTTTACACCCAGGAATTTCTCCTAAGGAAATGACCAGAAAAGTGAGAAGAATGGAAGTATATCACTGAAGCATTATTTGTGAGTGAAAAATTGGAACTAACGTAAGTGTCTAACAGTACAAGGAATTTACTGAGTAAAATGAAATGATAAAATACTTTCCAATCTTTAAGAACTGTAGTGTGAAAGTATATTCAATGATATGGAAAATTAATAATCATACATTGCTGAATTTTAAAAAGGCTTTTTTTTTGTGTTCAGCTATAACCATTCCTAACACCTATTTATGGGAAAAAGAAAAATGAAAAAAATTGCTATTTAGCACATAGTCAAGCTTGAATAATCCTTTCTGTTACTGTTGGATGAGCCAATCCCTATTACTGCATCTAATTTTAATTTACACATATTGGTATTTGCTGCCTTAGGCACAGCACAAAATTTAACAAAGCATTGTTTCTCTAAATTGTGAATTTGGGGTTATTTTGTCTAAACATATTACACACACACACATAATGATGTTGTAAAGAAATCTCCCTTCTGTGCTCATGGCCCTTAAGTTCAGTTTTTATTTTCAATGATATAAAAAGGAAAAAAGAATGCAACATCACAAAACAGAAAAAGAAAAAAGAATGCTATAACCAAAGTCTCACAATTGTTCATGAGGTTTGCACAAAAGTTCCCTTGGCTGCCTGTGGTCATATTTTAGACAGCCTGGCAATGTCAAAGCCATTTCAACAAATGAGAAGCTCATGGCATTTGAAGTCATGTCTAAACTCATTTAAATTCACAGTTTGCCTTAACTCCCATTTGGTTAAGAGAAAATAATTTGTTATAAGAATAAAAGAAAAATAGGCTTATTGACTGTTTTCGGGACTGCAAAATAAGGGCTATCTCCATTCCTCAGGATAGCTAGTATTTTAATTCAATTATGAGATAAAAATCGCAGAACATCAAAGAGAGTGGTCAAACGGTTTCACTTCCCTTAATTCTCTATTAAACAAGACCTTTGACAGCTGCCTGACTGCCTGAAGCTAGGATCCTTCAACTGCCCTAGCTCACAGCTGGAGTGGCTCACTGGGACAGGGGAGGAGATGACAAAATACATGCCCACCATTCAGCCAGGCCTCTGTGAGCACCACCAGGCTCTGCACCGAGGGAGACAGGAGTCAGATCTCCATGTTCCTTTCCTCAGGGCAGAAACCACAGGTCGTGGAGATATCCAGTCCCAAAACTCTTACCTTATGTGGGCCCCTGGAATCCAAGGTTCTCCCAATTCTTTAACTGAAATGTTACAAGCAAATAAGAAAGATTTTTAAACAAATAGGATCATTTTGTTGGGAAGTTTGTAGGCATCACATTCACCTCCATAAGCGAGAACATGCAGCCTATTTTAAGTAGGGAAAATAGATCTGAGCATGCCATATTTGGAAATAGCAGTTATTACTTATTAAACTTCTACATTGCCAGAAGGAAAATTCCATGGCAGTGCTGGAGGTCTCTGACAGTCTAAACTGGTGTTTTCCAGGAACCTCCTGAGGGTCTTCCACAGCCACTACCTTAAATTATGCTGACTGTTTTTGTAAACCCTAATGGTTCTCAGTTGATAACAAAATATGCTAGAATTCTCTGAAGTTTAATAGAAACCTATGGTAACTTTTTGTTTTTGAATCACAAAATTCTCTAGGTAAGTTCTAGCTGAATTCCAGAGAAACTTGTGGACATTACAGTTCTATCAGGAGTCCTGGGGAGACTGGCTAGTCTGGCTTTGCCACTTATCCCAGTATGTTGGGAAACTAGGTAGAAATACCACTGCCGAGACCACCTGCTATAAAGGGAAAAGGTACACAGAATTTGTTATGGAAGAGACAAATGATCAAAAATTCAAAATAAGAGAGAAGCTGCATATACTATTCAGATGCCATCTTAAAAATACAAGCAGGGTCTGGGTTTCCAGGATGAAGGAGTTACGGCTCATATAGATAAAGTTTCATGTTACTTTAAAAAATTTAAATGATTAGCATCATTTAAAACATTTTTTTAAAAAACTAAACTAAAAATAAGACTTCTCTCCTGGCCCTCAAAAAATTGTTTAGAGATATGCCCTGCTCTGTGATTTTCCCTTCACTTATGACTATCTTACTCCTTTGCATTCTCTTGCTGTTGTCTTTCTGTCTCCTGCCAGTATCGGGACTTATCTTTTATTTATTCTCATCAGATGAAAGAAAAACTGGTGCTATTATTTATATACATTTAGGAAAATACATAGGAGGCCAGTCTATACAATATTTTATCTACAGCACTCTTTCAACACAGCAAATTTAAAACTCCAGAACAAAGCCCCTTCATCTCTTACCTGTAAAGATTTCAACTTCTTCTGTAGTTATGTTGGCATAGTTTGCCATTAAAGCTGCTTTGGCTTCTCAAATGGAATTTTTCAGCACTTCATGAATGTCTGTCTCCAAAATTTGAAATATTTTTGCCCCCATCAAGTAATAGCTCACAAAAGCCATCATCAGGATGCATTCAGAGGCTTAAGAAACAAATAATTCTATTAGAAAATGAAATAGCGATGGAATGAGAGGCACAGGAAGCTAAATTGCTTTAATTTAAAATGTCTCCACCCCCAAAACAAACCAAACAGTAAACAACAAAAATAGTCTTCTGCCCATCAAGAAAACAGCAGTCTTGTGATTCAACAAATACATACCAAAAAAATCTCAAAATATTCATGATGAAACAAAATTTGAACTTCAATTGTATTCTGACATGAAATAGCCTGGAATGTGAAAATGCAGGGGGGAAAATCTGTTTATGGGGAATGTTATTAACAGTTAACTTATGAGTAGAGGAGGAATGTGGTCAAGTACCACTGTTTATACTAGCCTTTTAGAAGCAAGTGAATCCAAGACAGCTCATTCCTGGGGAAATGTTTATGGTAGATTTAAAATGTGTATTATTAATCAGTTTGCCCAATCAAGATGAATTTGGATAGATTATCTATCCTGAAGTCTCTGTTTCCAATTCTCACTTCCCATTCCTCTCTGTGCTGCTCAGCATGAGCAAATAAAAACTTTTTACTTAGTAAAAAGGTAACCATTATCTTGATGAGACCTGGCTGTAATATTAAGACAAAGAAGCCAAATAACTGTCTTGATTTTTCAAGGCTACAGTAACCAAAACAACATGGTACTGGTACAAAAACAGGCACATAGACCAATGTAACAGAATAGAGAACTCAGAAATAAAACCGCACATCTCCAACCATGTGATCTTTGACAAACCTGACAAAAACACTGGGGAAAGGATACCCTATTTAATAAATGGTGCTGGGAGAACTGGCTAGCCATATGTAGAAAATCGAAACTGAACCCCTTCCTTACACCTTACACAAAAATTTACTCAAGATAGATTAAAGACTTAAATATAAAACCCCAAAATATAAAAACCCTAGAAGAAAATCTAGGTAATACCATTCAGGACATAGGTATGGGCAATGATTTTATTATGAAATCACCAAAAACAATTGCAACAAGAGCAAAAATTGACAAATGGGATCTAAACTAAAGAGCTTCTGCACAGCAAAAGAAACTATCCTCAGAGTGAACAATCTACAGAATGGGAAAAAATTTTTGACAAAGGTCTAGTACCCAGAATCTACAAGGAGCTTAAGCAAATTTACAAGAAATAAACAACCCCATTAAAAAGTGGGCAAAGGACATGAACAGACACTTCTCAAAAGAAGACATTTATGTGGCCAACAAACATACATATAAAAAAGCTCAACATTGCTAATCATCAGAGAAATGCAAATTTCTCTGATGAGATACTATCTCATGTCAGTCAGAATGGCAGTTATTAAAAAGTAAAGAAACAGATTTTGGTGAGGTTGTGGAGAAATAGGAACACTTTTACACTCTTGGTGTGTGTGTAAATTAGTTCATCCATTGTAGAAGACACTGTGGTAATGCCTCAAAGATTTAGAACTGGGAATACCATTTGACCCAGCAATCCCATCACGGGGTATATACCCAAAGGAATAGAAATAATTATAAAGATACATTCATGCATATGTTCATTGCAGCTCTATTCACAATAGCAAAGACATGAAATCAACTCAAATGCCCATCAATGATAGACTGGATAAAGAAAATGTGGCATATATACACCATGTAATACTATGCAGCCATAAAACGGAATGAGAGCATGTCCTCTGCAAAGACATTGATGAAGCTGGAAGCCATTATTCTCAAACTAACACAGGAACAGAAAACCAAACACCACATGTTCTCACTTATAAGTGGCAGCTGAACAATGAGAACACATGGACGCAGGAGGGGAACAACACACACTGGGGCCTCTCGGGAGGGTGGAGTATCAGGAAAAGCTTAGTACCTAGGTGATGGGTTGATAGGTGCAGCAAACCACCATGGCACACATTTACCTATGTAACAAACCTGCATATCCTGTACCTGTACCCTGGACGTTAAAATAAAAATTATTTTTTTTTCAGACAAATTCTATGGAGATATCCTTGATTTTTATATAGCTGTCCTGTCAGATCAAACCTACCTGCCTACCAACCTGTTCCATCAGAAACTGAATTAGCTCTCAAGAGTACAAGCCATCAGCACTATGGGAAAATTTTATTATTGTGTGACTTATGACTAAATATAATTCTTACACTTCGGAAATGCCAAAATAATCACAATTCAAAACTCTTCCTCAAATAGGTATATATAAAAGTCAATATGCCAATTAAAGCAAATACTTTAAAATACACCAATATATAGATGGATTACATACATAAATTTCTATGTGTGTTTTCTTCAAAGACAAAATAAATTTAATCTCCCTATACATAAATAGTTCAACTTCTTAAAACAATAAAAGTGAGCATCTTAATTTTCTTCCAGATTTGTAGAATAATTATATTATTTGCTAGTCTATGCTTAAACTAAAGAATAATATTAGTTTCCAAAAGCAAAGGGACCTAAGTTAAGTATTAATAGAACATGAGATTCATTTTTATTTTTATTGTACTCTATGGCTAAGGAAAATAATTTTTAAAAGTCTAAGATTCACCAAAAGCATATGAAAAAATAAAATGTATCCAGTGATTTGTCAAGCAGCATTTCTTTATGTTATTAGGAGTGAAAATAGCCCCAGAAAAGTCCTCCCCCAAGAATAGACCAGAGCTTATTGAGGTAGGCTTTCACCCAGATAGAAGGACATCTTAAAGCAGTCCCACCTCTAACTGGAAATTTTCCTGTATCTTCCTTCTCCTCCATGGTACATTTAGGCAATAGCCAATCAGCATCTGAGTGGTGATGTAGAACCCTTCTAAGTGATCTCATCATGTCAACATCACAGTTCTTTCTGGAACCTTGAGAGTGGCTAGTTTTACAGACAGACCTCTTTTAATAGTTTCAATATATTAGTTTCTTATTAGTGCTGTAAAAAATTATCACAACCTTAGTGTCTTGAAACAACACAAATTTATAATTACAGTTCTGGAAGTCATAAATTCAAAATGGTCTCAGTGATCCAAAGTCAAGGTGTCAGAAAGTATGTTCTTTCAGGAGCCTCTGGGGAAAAATGTTTCCCTGCCTTTTGTAGTTTATAGAAGCCATCTATATTCCTTGGCCCATGCCTCTTCCTCTATCTACAGAGGTGGCAAAGTTGGTAGGGTAGCATCTTCAAATCTTCAAAAAACCTGACTCCCCTGCCTCCCCCTTTCACTTATAAGGAGCCTTGTGCACACACTGCATCCACCCTGCTAATACAGAGTGACCTTCCCATCTCAAGTCCGCTGATCTTTTTTGTCCCTTCCCAAGTGACACAGCAAATCCACAGGTTCCTGGGATTAGACATAAACATCTTTGGCTGGGTGCAGTGGCTTACTCCTGTAATCCCAGCACTTTCGGAGGCCAAGGCGGGCAGATCACCTGAGGTCAGAAGTTCAAGTCCAGCCTGGCCAAGATACTGTCTCTACTAAAAATACAAAAATTAGCGGGGCATGGTGGCATGCACCTGTAATCCCAGCTACTTGGGAGGCTGAGGCAGGAGAATCGCTTGAACCCAGGAGGCGGAGGTTGCAGTGAGCCAAGATCATGCCACTGCACTCCAGCCTGGGTGCTACAGTGAGACTCCATCTCAAAAAAGGAAAAAAGAAAAGGAAGGGAAGGGGAGGGGAAAGGTTAAGGGAGGGGAGGGAAGGAGAGGGGAGGGGAGGGGAATCAGTGTGGGGGGTGGGAAGTATATTATTTTGCCTACCAATATTTCTCCAGTAGTCAATACCCCACAACTTCATCCTTATGATTTAAAATCTCTGGTTATATGATCTTAAGCAAATCACTTAATTTTTCCCTGCTTCCATTGTCATCTGTAGTGGTGATGGTTTGAATCACAGCTCTGCCACTTACTTGTAACCTTGCAAGTTTTTAATCTCTATAAGCTTTAGTTTCCTTTACAGAGAGAATAAAAAGGATAGTAATAACTAACTCATAGGTTGTGAAGATTAAACAAAACAATACAATTAGAAATCTTGGCTCAAATTAGGGGCTTAATAAAGGTAACCGTAAAACATAAATTATTAGTATAGGGTCTGTTATATAGTAGGTGGCCACTAAATTCAAACAAGAACTATTAATGAGAAGTAACTAGTATTGATCATATTAATCATTATTTTTAACACAGGTCTTGCATCTTATTCATCTTGTTATTTCCCACAATAATTTTATAGTGATCTGTAGTGATCATATATCACTATTTATATTATATATAGGTAGGTAATATATGTCTGCTATATATGTAAGAATTTATTTGGTTGAAAGTGATATAAACCCATCTTAAATTTTCTTAAACAAAAACAGACAATTTACCAGCCAACACATGTTTAAAATCTAGGCATGGATGACCATTGAAGCAGATGCTGTTGGTACTTGCCCAAAAAACTACCTCTGTCTGAGAGCTTTTTTCTGGCTTTGGGGACAGGCCCAGGCACAAAGAAGGGCAGGGCGGAGTGTCAAAGAGTTAATGCCCCTGAAAGCAGCCATAAATGAAAGACATGGGGAGTTGATGAATAACTTCTCTAGGCTCCTCACCTCTCAGAGGGAATGACTCTGAAACCTGTCCTACACTGTCCCACCAAGTTTCTTTGGTGGGATTAAGCCCCAGTTGCCCACAGTATCAACACGCTTGAAAGTACATTTTTATTGTCTTCCTTTACTTCTCAATCTCCTCTCCCCGCTCTCTTGCCAGTATTTCCTGGATTCACCTCCAAAATACATTGCTGGCACTCAACTCTATCACACTGCCCCAACACTTAGGCAGCACCCACCTCCCAGATATTGCTCTTACATGATGTCAAAACAAGGTCTTAATAAGGCATTCTACCTTAGTCTTAGGGGAGGCAAATAATTGATTTAATTGTGGTAACCTTCTTGGACATTAGGCATCTGTTAGGAATCTTGGAAGAGTCAAGTGAAGAATGTTGGAGAGGTGAGAGTGGAGATTTTTCCCTGGAGCTGGGGCAGGGATAATCTTCCAAGGAACATGTGGAATTCTGTAGCAAGGGCCATCACATACAGCCTGGGGAGGTTGTCCGTAACCTCACTCCAGAGCCTGCCATTTGCAGACACTCTGGGATGAAGGGTAACCCCTGGAGTTGTGCTGTGCCACATCTGCATCTGTATATGGAGGCTGTCTCTGTAGCTAGCCCTCAAATAAAATGAGTATTAAAGAAGGGAGTAGTATAAATGAGTATTAAAGAAGGGAGCTCACCAGGAGCATTGTTAATAACAACAAGAAATTAGAATGACTTACATGTTCATCAATAAGGTATTGGTTAATAAGTGGAATCTCTAGCAAACTTTTTAAAAATTTTATTTTTAATTTTTGTGGGTACATAGTATATATATTTATGAGGTACATGAGATGTTTTGATACAAGCATGCAATGTGAAATAATCACATCATGGAGAATAGGTGTTTATCACCTCAAGCATTTATCCTTTGTGTTACAAATAATCCAAATACACTCTTATTTTAAAATGTACAATTAATTTATCATTGGCTCTAGTCACTGTGTTGTGCTATCAAACAGTAGGTCTTATTCATTCTATTTTATTTTTGTACCCATGAGTCATCTCCAGCCTCCCACTACCCTTCCAAGCCTCTGGAAACCATCTTTCTACTCTCTATGTTAGTTCAATTGTTTTGATTTTTAGATCTCACAAATATCTAGCTAACTTTGTAAAAGGTAGCAAATCTATATATGACTCGGAAAGAGATATGGCTATGTAAAACAGAAAAGGAAGGGTATAAAAATATGCTGATTTTATGTGTACATTTGTGTTTAAATGGATCAGCAAGTATGTTTTGGTACTGACTCAAAGTGATTGCATCTAAAATTATGATAACAAGACAGGATTCTCACTGCTGTATTTCCTGATGCCAATCACCAAGGTAAGAGGCCCTTTAAAACCTTAATGTAGGCTTACAGTAGGCTGCCTGTCATTTGTCTAACTCAGGTCTGGAATCACGCCACCCTGGTTTTGCAACCAGATATGTTAGACACAGTTTTAGATAAGCAAAGATCAATATGCTAGCTAAGATTAAATATAAATGCAAAATGTTGAATGTGTCTTACCAGATGAAATGAGATATAGCTTCTTCTGTTTTGTGAAGTTGGCTAGGAATTAGGATCACATTTGCACAATAACTGATGCAAAATTTCCAAATTCTCCAGAGCTGTGTACCTGTCTACCAGCCCTGGCTTACCATCTTGTGTGGACTTAGAAGCTAGAAATGATTACTCAGGGGCTTGTTCTATACACAGTGGAATCCTTGACACAAGGACTCATTTTGATTATCTTCTTTCTATGTTTGAATTGGTGACCCCCTTCCCAGTTGTACTCCATCTGTGGCCAAGCAAATCTCAAGTCTAGTTTGAATCATCTGTCAGACTGTGTATTTTCATTCCTTTGTGAATGGAGAGATCAAGGATTCAAGGAAGTACCCATCCACACTTCAGCATATTTGCTGTGCCTGTAAGGATTATGGATCCTCCAAAATAAAAATTGGTGAACCAATCATTATTTTGTTTGTTCACTTTTAGGAGTGAATTTGACATGCAAGGGAGAAGGTTAATCAAAATTCAATAGATTTCTTATTTTAACTGTATGATAAAACAACAAAACCCTCAAGAAAAATCTAGCTGAGAAGTTGTAGGAGCTCTCACCTGAATCTAAAAGATTTGCCAAAGTTCTTAATCAAAAATGTGAAGCTGATCCAACCAAATGCCAAACAGTTGCTTTTATACATACAATTGGAACAATGTCAGTTTGTTCAAGATACAACAGAAAAGGTTGATATTTAGATTTCAAAATTAAAAAGTGAAAATGTGAATTTCAAAATTGAAAAGTGAAAAATGATATAGGATACATATAACTAATGAAGACATGAAAAGTTCCATGTCTTCATTAGTTATATGTATCCTATATCATTTTTAACAGTTTATACTTAACATGTATGTTAATGCTGTTTGTTTGAAAAAAAAATAGCTTTTGAGTTTTCTAAAAAATCTCTAAACTTAGAACTCTAAATTTGTAGATTTAATATAAACCATTTGGGCTTTTAAATGGCATTTGAAGGCCTCCATGCTTTAAAAACTGTTTGGAAAAGATACCTTCCAAGCAATCAATTAAAATACTTGAGAATATAAAGCTTCCATTTATAAAAGGAGTAAAAACAAACATTTTTTTCAAACTTCTGTTTGAAAGAATATGTATAAATGTTTTCTATGAAAAACTTTTTAAAATGTAACATTTTTCAGTTTGTAAATAAGTTCCTAATTGATTCATCTAAGACATTACTATAAATTAAACTCTTTTAATTTTTTTTAAATTTTTTATACCAACAAAGCAAAGGCAAATATAAATTAAACTTTTAAAATAATACTTTTAGTTTTAGATACTTTTGTTTCTCAGTATAAATTTATACCAAAAAATTTAATTCCCATGAATTTGGGAATGATAGCATGCCAAAGTGCATTAAGATATCTTACCTATATAAACTGGAATATAGGTTAAGCTGCATGTAACAGGGGTCCAAAATAACAGTTTTGAATTAGTCAGAAATTATTTCTCTCTCTGCACCAGTCTGGGAGTAAATAGTGCAATACTTGTTTAGGATATTTACTCCATGAGGTCATTCAGGGACCCAGGCTCCTTCTCTTATTGTTGCACCATCTCTAGTATGCTCCACTGATTCTCATGGTCCATGGTAGCTCACCACCTCATCCACACTTAAAACAAGATAGAAAAAAAGGCAGAGTAGGTCACACCTCTTTCACTTTAAGGACGCAAGCCTAAAGTTGTGTACAACACTATCATTTATAACCCTTTGGCCAAAACTTAGTCTCATGGCCACATCTAGATGCAAGGGACACAGGGATTTGTTGAAAATTCAAAACCTCTCTCATAATAGGAGAAGAAAGGAATGGATATTGGGAAGAAATAACAAGAAGTCTCTTCCACAGACCCAAATATCCAACTATACTTGAGCTGCCAAACAAAATTCTTTCCTTTTTCCCACAGGAGATACTCCCAAAGTCCCATCCAGTTATATCATCAAGTTGAAATTCCAGGATCTCTTGGTGATGGGCAGTTCTCTCCAAGTGTGGCTCCTGGGGTCAGATCACCTACAGTCTAAGAGAAAGTTCTTTTTTTCTACCAATGGTGATAGATTTGGAACCAAAAAAAGAAGAGAGGAAACATGACAGTCATTGTTTCCACAGTGGTAAGCAAATCCTTCTGGTCAGAGATTGTGAAGATCCCTGTCCTGGTTATGGAGCAAGTACCTGGTTCAGCTTTCTATGGAAAACTCCCTGGTATCCATGGCTCTTAGCTCTAGGAGGTAATTCTTTGTCCATCAGCCCCTATGGCCACATCTGAAGGGCATGGGAGAGTTAATGCTCCTTGGGATCTACTACAAAGCTTGTGCACCTTGTTTCTTGTTGGAACTTGTTTACAAATCCAGACATTGCTAAGAGAAACAAATCCAATATATATAAAATTATAAGTTCATATGTTCCAATGCCAATCAAACACCAGAGGGTTCTTCCTTTCCTTGTACCATTTCATGTTTGTACCACCTTTATGCCTCAGTAAGAGTCTTCTTCCCAACAATATCAATCATCCTATCTATCTCAATTCTAACATCGTAAAATTGAGCAAATAACTTCAAAATTACTATTATCAATACTTATACTGACAAGAAACCTACTAAGTAAAGTTTAATATTTCTTCGTATTCCTTTTTTTCCTTGCAATGTATCTCCCTGAGAGTGTACATCAGAGTAATATATTCAAAAGTCCCTTGTATTAATTTTTTTTATTCTGTGTGGTTAACATTTTTATACACATTGAGGTTCATTTGTTTTTATTTGTATTCAGTTGTAGGACTTTCCCCACACTTTCTGATTTATCAAATTACTTTTGATCAACAGAAGTACCACTAAAGACATATCCCAAAAAAAGATTATCGGGAGAAACCTGATTTCCTTAATCTTTAAGGAGCACTTCTACACTAAAAAAAAAAAATCCTAATAGAAAAACAGGCAAAAGACATACACATAAATTAATTTTTAGAAAGCAGAAATAGCCAATGAATATATGAATTAATAGGACCTACTTGGTTGAACTATTTTGAGAGGAAAATAAGATACTCCCACAAAAAATGATGATGATAATTATGATCATTGTTCTCACAAGGAGTCTTAATAAGGTACCATTTTTCACATTCCAGATTAGACAAGTTTAAAAAACTATTTTAATAAATGGTAATACATAGTATTGGTGACAATATTAGGAAAACAAGTATTCACATATACTTTTAGTGTAAATGGAAACTTATATTTTTAGAGGGCAACTTTATCAAAAGTTTGGAAGTTTTGCAAACTCTTAGTAACTATATTTTAAGGCAATGATCATAGGTATAATCAAACAAATCAAATAAACTATATTTTAAGGCAATGATCATAAGAATATAATCAAATACATGTACAATGATGCTTGCATGCCAAAAACAGAGAAGAGCTAGAAATAAACTAAATGTCTAGCTATAAAGAACTGGCTAACTAAATTATGATGAACCCAGCCTGAATTTACTTTAGACACCCCGAATACTTCAACTGTTTTAGGTTCTTTTCACCACCAGACATTTTTTTAAAATTCTACTTATTCGATGTAAGAACAGAAAGTCATAAATATTGACAGTTCCCCCCAAACCGTCTTACCCTGGTCCTAGTGAAAGATTCTTATGGGTCCGGGTAGGTTTCCTGTCAGAATGGTTGTGTTTTACTCCTCCCAGATCATATAGGTCATTTAGTAAGTTCACAGGCTTCCTAACTTAGAATTATCTAGCAAAAAAGGGTAGGCAGTGTTTTATCTGCCAGGTAGGATAGAGGTAATGCTGCCTGCAAGTCTCAGTAGGTCCAGGGCTCAGAACATTTATGATATTTCTCCAGATTTCTGTCCACTAGAATAGATAGCTTTTTCTTTACCAGTATTTTGGTTCAAGGCTGTTGCATCAGAAGGGAAAGGGGCAGTATCTCTCTTTGGTGTGTATTTCACTGTAAGACCTAGGAAGAGAGGAGCAGACCCAACTAACATTGGTTCAACTGTTTTATCTAGCATAGGAAGACAAGTCTAATAAATCAGATTATTCCTCAGCCTGCATCCTGCTGACCCTCATGAAGTTATCTTTTAATTCATGAGAATTCTCATAGTCTTAACACTGAATATAACTACAGCCCATGTTGTTGTATTTTTACGAGAGAGAAAAAAAACATCTGTGGAGGAAGGTTTCCACTTAAAGACAGAATCTTGTTCACCATCATAATCCCAACTCCCAAGTTAGAGTAGCACCAACAAAATATTAAAAACTGTCACTACACTATAAAATGGAAACCTACACAGTTATTGAAAGCCAAGATGTAGATATTTGTTGGCATACAAATATACATCTGGTAAATTTTAAAGTTAAACAAGTTACAAACAACTCTTTATAGTGTTATTCCATTTATGGAGGATCTCAAGATACACCAACATATTGGCAACATTTATCTGGGATTTTCTTTAAGCTAATAATTTTATTGTTATTTACATAATCTCAATATTTTTAACCTGGTGGCTTTATTTTTATAATTACTGAGGTGTTTTTCTAATTTTAATCATTCTTGACCTATACATCATTTCATCTCATTTTATAGCACTTTACCTCAATGTATCATCTTATTTGTGTGTTCTTAGCTAATTTTATCCCCACATGGGTAAAGAGTGACCAACAACTGTTAGGTACCATTCTGCCAGCCTGAGAGTACAAAGTAAGTGAGCATCTCTGTTTTGGGCTTCAATTAAATGGTTTGAGTGTACATGTTTCTGTCATAAAAAGTATCTCTCCTTTTCAGAGAGACTGCTTCAGTGATACTTTCATGTGTCCCTGAGATGGTTTTTATGGTCTAAAGCATCAGATCGGAGCTGCAAACTCTGTGGGGCAGGAACAATTCCTGCCTTAACTCCACCAAAACTCAACACATCAATCCTCCTTGACAGGCATTTTCTCCTGCCATTTTCTATCTTTGTGATGATTTTGCATTAATGGTTTATCGCTCTCTCCTGTCACTGGGTCCTGATGACAGCTACGTGGACCACTCATCTCATTCAATTACTTTGAGTATCCGGAAAAAGGGACTAAGATCTGGGCTTCTTCCTTCTCCGGATGCTCTGGGAATTCTCAGACAAATTATGCCTCTCCCACTTAGTGACTCCAAGTCCCTTTCATCTATATATTTTCTCACAGAAAAAAACCATGTCAACTGCCTGGACGAGTCCTTTGTTACATACTTAGCTTTTGTTCTGATTCTAAAAATAATACATTCTCTTAATTAAAAATGTATGCAATAAAGGAAAGTGCAGAGGGGAAACAACATTTAAATTATTATTAATTTCAATACACAGAGATAAATGCTACTAATATTTAGATGAATTTCTTACTTCTTTTATGCATATATCTATAAATTTTTAAACATACAGAGATTAAATTCAATGTGCATATACTTAACATTTGCAAGAAATTAACCTTATATGAATATTTAATATATATTCATTAACATTTATACTAGAATTTTCTCACATTATTTTTCTTCAAAAATATTTTTAATGCCTGCATAACTTTCCAGTAAATGAAGCTACCATAATTTATTTAACTGAATTCTTTTTGCTGGATATTTAAGTAGTTTTCTAGTTTTCTGTATTATAAATAAAGTTGAAACATTCTTGGACATAAATGTTTCTCTTTTTGTCTCCAAATATTTCCTAGGACAAGTTCCCATAATGAAATTGACTGGACAGGCGTGGTGGCTCACGCCTGTAATCCCAGCACTTTGGGAGGCTGAGGCGGGTAGATCACGAGGTCAGGAGATCGAGACCATCCTGGCCAACATGGTGAAACCCATCTCTACTAAAAATACAAAAAATTAGCCAGGTGTGGTGGCGGGTGCCTGTAGTCCCAGCTACTCGGGAGACTGAGGCAGGAGAATGGCGTGAACCCAGGAGGGAGAACTTGCAGTGAGCCAAGATCACACCACTGCACTCCAGCCTGGGCAACAGAGTGAGACTCTGCCTCAAAATATAAAAATAAATAAAATAAATTTATTGGTCAAGTCTATTCGTAAAATATTATCCTTTGTGGGAACAGATCACAGAGGAATGTACCTGTTTAAAATCCAATGAACAAAGATGTTGCTTTAGTGTTAACTTTTAAAAATGTATGGCCTAGCAGTTTGCTCTGGGATACTCTATTAATAGATAGTAATCTATTTTTTTAGCTTTACAGAGTTATAATTGATATACAAAATTCACACACATCTAATGTATATATCCTGATGAGTTTGGACATATGCCATACACCTATGATATCATCACCACTACAAAGGTACTAAGCATAGATAGCTACCACCCCCCAAAATTTCCTGCGTCCTTTCATGGGTTTTCTTTTGTTTATTTTGTTAAGAACATTTAACATGAGATGTATCTTTTAGCCATTTGTTGTTGTTGTTGTTGTTGAACTTTTTTAGATACATAGTCTCACTCTGTTACCCAGACTGGAGTGCGGTGACATGATCACAGCTCACTGCAGTCTCAAACTTCTGGTCCCAAATGATGCTCCCACTTCAGCCTCCCAAGTAGCTAGGACTACAAATGTACACCACCATGCCTGACTTCTTAACATATTTTAAGGTGCACATACTCAATGGTTAAATAGTTACTATGTTGTACAGCAGATCTCTAGAATGTATTCATCTTGCATAACAAACTTTATACCCATTTAAAAACAATTCCTTGTAGAAATCCATTTTTAAAGTGTCTTTTTTCAATCCTAAACTTAACTCCTTTTAATGTGAGAACAAAGCATACAGATTGATATTTTCTTTCATTAAGACCAAATTCTCCCCAAAAGCTTCATCCTTGAGTTGTAATCTAAAGGTCAAATAAATTAGTTTCTGGTATAAACCTACATCTGGTTCCACATCATGCTTTAGATGATTTCAAGTGAAACACCATCCAGAAGCAGTGACCTCTTTAAAGATGACATTAAAGCAAGATCTTCATTGCCAGTTCTCAGTATAGATGTGATCTGGGATTTAACAAAGACTTCAGCTCTTTCCCTTCGGCGCGCCACTGAAGATCCTGGTGTCGCCATGGGCCGCCGCCCCGCCCGTTGTTACCGGTATTGTAAGAACAAGCCGTACCCAAAGTCTCGCTTCTGCCGAGGTGTCCCTGATGCCAAGATTCGCATCTTTGACCTGGGGCGGAAGAAGGCAAAAGTGGATGAGTTTCCACTCTCTGGCCACATGGTGTCAGATGAATATGAGCAGCTGTCCTCTGAAGCCCTGGAGGCTGCCCGAATTTGTGCCAATAAGTACATGGTAAAAAGTTGTGGCAAGGATGGCTTCCATATTCGCGTGCGGCTCCACCCCTTCCACGTCATCCGCATCAACAAGATGTTGTCCTGTGCTGGGGCTGACAGGCTCCAAACAGGCATGCGAGGTGCTTTTGGAAAGCCCCAGGGCACTGTGGCCAGGGTTCACATTGGCCAAGTTATCATGTCCATCCGCACCAAGCTGCAGAACAAGGAGCATGTGATTGAGGCCCTGCCCAGGGCCAAGTTCAAGTTTCCTGGCCGCCAGAAGATCCACATCTCAAAGAAGTGGGGCTTCACCAAGTTCAATGCTGATGAATTTGAAGACATGGTGGCTGAAAAGCGGCTCATCCCAGATGGCTGTGGGGTCAAGTACATCCCCAATCGTGGTCCTCTGGACAAATGGCGGGCCCTGCACTCATGAGGGCTTCCAATATGCTGCCCCCACTTAATACTTAATACCAATAAATTCTACTTCCTGTCCAAAAAAAAAAAAAAAAAAGACTTCCACGGAGACTTCCAATACCTGATGGGCCAACGTTTCTCCTCGTATAATACGGAAAACCAAACTGTTTTCCCTTCTACACTCACATCACTCTCAATGCTTCACTTCTGACACCAGCTGTGTGGGTTTTTTCCTACACCAACCCATTCTCATACTCTAGGTGGGTGTCCTGTAATTCAGTTTAATTATGACACTATGTGGAGTTAGTTCAGATCCCACAAGTTAAAGGTTTAGTCTCACAAGACTGCCTCTCACTTTAGACACCAATCACAAGAGGTGGGTCCTTGGGTTACCCACGACTTCTGCCTGACTTGGCCGCAAATCAGTGCTTCCCACTACCCCATCGTCATGCTCAATCACTTGCTAGAATGGTTCACAGAACTCAGGAAAACGCTTTTACTGGTGTATTATAAAGGGTATTACAAATAATGCAGACACACAGCCAGATGAAAAGGTACATAAGGTAAGGTATGTGGAAGGGGTGCAGAGGTTGTAAGCCATTTTCCCCTGTTCAATAAGCCAGAAGCTCTCTGAACCCTGTAACTTGGAGATTTTTATGGAGGCTTCGTCACATAGGCATGATCTGTTATTAACTCAATATCCAACCCCTCTCTCCTTCCCAGAAGTTAGGGGGTGGGGCTGAAAGTTTCACGCTTTTAATCATGGTCTGGCCTTTTGATGACCAGTCCCCATCCAGGAGCCCACCAAGAGTTGCCTTGTTAGAACAGAAGATACTCTCATCACCCAGGAAATTCCAAGGGATTAGGAGTTCTGTGTCAGGAACTGAGCTCAGAGACCAAATACAGAACAAAAGATGCACCTGGAGCCCTTACTGCCCAGGAAATTACAAGAGAGTTACAACTTCTATGGACCCAGTGTAATGGCTCATGCCTATAATTCCAGCATTTTGGGAAGCCAAGGCAGAAGGCTAGCCTGAGCAACATGGCGAGACCTCACTGCTACAAATAATAATAATAAATAATGTAAATAGTGGAGCATGGTGGCGCACCTGTAGGCCTAGCTACTGGGAGGGCTAAGGAGGGAGGTTCACTTGAACCCAGGAGTTTGAGCTTGCAGTGAACTATGCAGCACTACACTCCAGCCTAGGCAACAGAGTGAGACCCTGTCTCAAAATAAATAAATAAAAGAGTTCTGTGTGCGGAACCAGGGGCAGGGACCAGATATATATATATATATCTTTATATATACCAGATATATGAAGTATTTTATATATATCTGGTAAATAAGTTCTAAGGTACATGTGCACAATGTGCAGGTTCATTACATATGTATACATGTGCCATGTTGGTGTGCTGCACCCATTAACTTGTCATTTATATTAGGTATATCTCCTAATGCTATCCCTCCCCTAGCCCCCCACCCCACGACAGGCCCTGGTGTGTGATGTTCCCCTTCCTGTGTCCAAGTGTTCTCATTGTTCAGTTCCCACCTGTGAGTGAGAACATGCAGTGTTTGGTTTTCTGTTCTTGCGATAGTTTGCTCAGAATGATGGTTTCCAGCTGCATCCATGTCCCTACAAAGGACATGAACTCATCCTTTTTTATGGCTGCATAGTATTCCATGGTGTATGTGTGCCACATTTTCTTAATCCAGTGTGTCATTGATGGACATTTGTGATGGTTCCAAGTCTTTGCTATTGTGAATAGTGCCACAATAAACATACATGTGCATGTGTCTTTATAGCAGCACGATTTATAATCTTTTGGGTATATACCCAGTAATGGGATGGCTCGGTCAAATGGTATTTCTAGTTCTAGATCCTTGAGGAATCTCCACACTGTCTTCCACAATAGTTGAACTAGTTTACAGTCCCACCAGCAGTGTGAAAGTGTTCCTATTTCTCTACATCCTCTCCAGCACCTGTTATTTCCTGACTTTTTAATGATCGCCATTCTAACTGGTGTGAGATGGTATCTCATTGTGGTTTTGATTTGCATTTCTCTGATGGCGAGTGATGATGAGCATTTTTTCATGTGTCTGTTGGCTGTATGAATGTCTTCTTTTGAGAAGTGTCTGTTCATATCCTTTGCCCATTTTTGATGGGGTTGTTTGGTTTTTTCTTGTAAATTTGTTTGAGTTCTTTGTAGGTTCTGGATATTAGCCCTTTGTCAGATAAGTAGATTGCAAAAATTTTCTCCCATTCTGTAGGTTTCCTGTTCACTCTGATGGTAGTTTCTTTTGCTGTGCAGAAGCTCTTTACTTTAATTAGATCCCATTTGTCAATTTTGGTTTTTGTTGCCATTGCTTTTGGTGTTTTAGACATGAAGTCTTTGCCATGCCTATGTCCTGAATGGTATTGCCTAGGTTTTCTTCTAGGGTTTTTATGGTTTTAGGTCTAATATTTAAGTCTGTAACCCACCTTGAATTAATTTTTATATAAGGAGTAAGGAAGGAATCCAGTTTCAGCTTTCTACTTTTGGCTAGTCAGTTTTCCCAGCACCATTTATTAAATAGGGAATCCTTTCCCCATTTCTTGTTTTTGTCAGGCTTGTCAAAGATCAGATGGTTGTAGATGTGTGGTACTATTTCTGAGGGCTCTGTTCTGTTCCATTGGTCTATATCTCTGTTTTGGTACCAGTACCATGCTGTTTTGGTTACTGTAGCCTTGTAGTATAGTTTGAAGTCAGGTAGCGTGACGCCTCCAGCTTTGTTCTTTTTGCTTAGGATTGTCTTGGCAATGCAGGCTCTTTTTTGGTTCCATATGAACTTTAAAGCAGTTTCTTCCAATTCTGTGAAGAAAGTCATTGGTAGCTTAATGGGGATGGCATTGAATCTATAAATTACCTTGGGGAGTATGACCATTTTCACGATATTGATTCTTCCTATCCATGAGCATGGAATGTTCTTCCATTTCTTTGTGTCCTCTTTTATTTCGTGGAACAGTGGTTTATAGTTCTCCTTGAAGAGTTCCTTCACATCCCTTGTAAGTTGGATTCCTAGGTATTTTATTCTATTCGAAGCAATTGTGAATGGGAGTTCACTCATGATTTGGCTCTCTGTTATTGGTATATAAGAATGCTTATGATTTTTGCACATTGATTTTGTATCCTGAGACTTTGCTGAAGTTACTTATCAGCTTAAGGAGATTTTGGACTGAGACGATGGGTTTTTCTAAATAGACAATCATGTCATCTGCAAACAGGGACAATTTGGCTTCCTCTTTTCCTAATTGAATACCCTTTCTTTCTTTCTTCTGACTGATTGCCCTGGCCAGCACTTCCAACACTATGTTGAATAGGAGTGGTGAGAGAGGACATCCCTGTCTTGTGCCAGTTTTCAAAGGGAATGCTTCCAGTTTTTGCTCATTCAGTATGATATTGGCTGTGGGTTTGTCATAAGTAGCTCTTATCATTTTGAGATATGTTCCATCAATACCAAATTTATTGAGAGTTTTTAGCATGACAGGCTATTGAATTTTGTCAAAGGCCTTTTCTGCATCTATTGAGATAATCATGTGGTTTTCGTTTTTGGTTCAGATATATATTTTTATGATGTCACACTCGCCTGTGAACTACTTTCCCAAATATTACTGTCACCTTCCTCACTCAGGCCTACCCAGCTTTGTTCCCCTGAGTTTTAAACATGACAACTTTGGCTCATGTTTGGGAGTCTTAAGAAGTATTAACTTCCATTTTGGAAAAAAAATATTTACAAACTATGCATCCAACAAAGAACTAATATCCAGGATTTATAAGTGACTTAAACAAAACAACAAGAAAAAAACAAAACCCCATTTAAAAGTCGGCAAAGGACATAGACACTTCTCAAAACACATACAAGCAGCCAAAAAACATTTTTAAAATGCTGAACATCACCACTATCAGAGAGAGGCAAATCAAAACCACAATAAGATACCCTCTCATACCAGTCCAAATGGCTATGATTAAAAAGCCAAAAAACAACAGACGCTGGCAAGGCTGCAGAGAAAAGGGAATGCTTATACACTGCTGGTGGGAATATAAATAAGTTCAGCCAGTGTGGAAAGCAGTTTGGAGATTTCTCAACTAAAAACAGAACTACCAATCGACCCAGAAATTTCATTACTGGGTGTATACCTAAAGGAAGATAAATCATTCTACCAAAAGGGCACATGCACTCACACATTTATCACAGCACTATTCACAATAGCAAAGATATGGAATCAGTGCTGGATTGGTAGATTAGATAAAGAAAATATGCTACATGTACAGCATGGAATATGGAATACTGTATAGCCATTTAAAAAAAGAATGATTTAATGTCCTTTATAGCAATGTAGATGCAGCTGCAGGCCATTATACTAAGTTAATTAACACAAACAAAAACAAATACCATATGTTCTCACTTATGAGTGGGGGCTAAACATTGGGACAAATGGACATAAAGATGACAACAATAGACACTGGGGACTACTAGGGGGAGGAGAGAAGTAAGGGGGAAATAGTTGATCAATAGAAGCCCAAACCACAACATCATACAATATGTCCATGTAACAAACCTGCACATCTACCCCCCAAATCTAAAATAATTTCTAAAAAGAAGTGTAACTCCCATTTTGAGAATTCATTTTATGATGACTTACTTTAACCAAATAGGTTTTTGTTGTTGTTGTTGTTGATTTGTTAGCACTCTACAAGCTGTTTTTGAGTACACGTTTAAGCAGCAAACTGCCCCTTGCCCCTAGGAAAAGTTTACATGGAATTCCAATCTATGATAAAGATCAAAGCCCCCTAACCCCGGGAAAAACCTTATGTGGAATTCTGATATATGAAATAGATCAAAGCTACTTTGGTTGAAACCAGGCAGGGATTTTTTTCCCCTAAAACTTTACTCATCCCTATTCCCAAGCCAAGTGACCGTCAAGTCTTTTCAGAGAACTCCTAAGCTTAAAAGTCATAGGTCTATACCAAACCAGAATCCAGTTTGCTGAAAAGGGAACTGGGAACAACCATCAAAGTATCCAAGTGTGTAGTGAAGTACTCCCAGGCAACTTAACTAAAAAAAAAGTCTTAAAAGTTCAATTTGGCCAGGTGCAGTGGCTCATGCCTTTAATCCCAGCTGTTCGGGAGGCCAAGGCAGACAGTTTGCTTGAGCTCAGGAGTTCGAGACCAGCCTGGCCAACATGGTGCAACCCCATCTCTACTAAAAATACAAAAATTAGCCAGCTGTGGTGACGCATGCCTGTGGTCCCAGCTACTCAGGAGGCTTAGGTGGGAGGATGGCTTGAGCCCAGTAGGTGCAGGTTGTAGCGAACCGAGATCACGCCACTGCACTCCAGCTTGGGTGACAGAGTGAGACCCCCATCTCAAGAAAAATAAAAAGTTCAATTTGTTCCATTTTTATAGTTGAAGCTCATGATGAAGCCAACAGTATGGTTCTGTTGCAACAGACTCATTTTATCAAGCACTTTCTATGTGCCAATTAGCAGAGCTTATCTTGTTCTAGGTGTCTGATAATAATTCTGCTCCTATTCCATTGGCATGACTCAGTCAGTCTATCACAGCTTTACTTGGAATACAGAGGAATGGTGAAATAAACATATTTATTTTAAATAAATCTTTAAGTTGTGGTGGGCCGGAATTCAGACAGACATAGATTATACTGAAAGATAACACATTATTTACGAAGTGCTCAATGGCTTATGGGGTCACCTACCTTGTTCTATACTTCTAGAAAAAAATGTAAGTTCTCCCAGGCCTGGAATCATTCATTCCTGTTCATTAATATTGTCCTAACCACGCAGTGATTTTCAGGCATCATACTGTGATACATTATGCTCTTGTGTTTGTCAAGTTATTTGTATAGTTTGTATAGTTATTAACATAGAATATACATTATAAGTCAATTCAATTATACTTTAGAACTTAGAGCCAAACCACAAAATATGGAAGCACAGTTTAATATACAATCTAAGATTAGACTATAATGCTCTGGGATTTTTCCTGGGGTGTTAGGATAGAAAGTCACTGTTTAATTTGCATGGTCTTTCTGATTATGCCAGAGAATTCTGAAGCCATCATCTCCTAATTCTTAGATATCCTGAATGTGTGTATGAGAAATGAAGACTATAGAAGCCCTCGAGTCTATGCGATTCAAACCTATGCTGTCTTAGACAGCAGACATATAGCTGTCACAACAGGATGAAAGATTCATTAACAGAGTAATTTCAACAGATCCAGTGAGCATGTAAAGTATTTTTTTTAACTTTTAAGTTCAGGAGTACATGTGTAGGTTTGTTACACAGGTAAATGTGTGTCATGGGGGCTTGCTGTACAGATTATTTCATCACCCAGGTACTAAACCTAGCACTCATTAGTTATTTTTCCTGATCTTCTCCCTCCTCCCACCCACTATCCTCCAATAGGCCCCAGTGTGTGTTGTTCCCCTCTATGTGTCCGTGTGTTCTCATCATTTAGCTCCCACTTATGAGTGAAAGCATGTGATACTTGGTTTTCTGTTTCTGCATTCGTTTGCTAAAGATAATGGGTCTCCAGCTCCATCCATGTCCCTGCAAAGGACATAATCTTGTAAAGTATTTCTAATGGCAAAACATACAAAAATGTGTCATTACACATTGCAGGAGACAAGGTAGCCTGCTCCCAAATAAGGGCACAGATTCCCAGATTCCCACAGGGTAATCACCACACTGCATGAGGATTCCACCAGACATGAGAGGTTTCCCTTGCCTTTCTTATAGAAGGTTCTGCAAGACCCTGCTGACCCCCAACTCCTAACACACTTCAACCTACTTCCAGCTAGTCTGAACACTACCTGCTCACCAGGTGCAAGGAACTGACACAAAACAACCCTAGCACATTGCTGAATGTTTACCATGAAACAAAAGAAATGGGAGGCCAGTTTGCCAGGCACAACATCCCCTGGCAGGCCCACTTGCAGTCCCAGTCTGGCAACATGAGCATGCAGACAGAGTGAAAGGGATTTTAAGATTTAAAGTCAAGAAATGGTAGCAGGCAATGTAGAAGACAAGGATAGTGAAACTTCTTGTCCTGTAGTTTCTGTAAGTTAAGGCCTAGCCAACTGGCTTAGGCGTGGTTCATCATTCATTCATTCATTCATTCATTTATGAATGACATGCTTTTTAGCCCTTTCTGCAGTATATAATGAACAGTAGAACCAAGTTCACATAGCCTGACCTGTGCTTGTTTCAGGATGTCTATATAAAAGCAAGACTTCATTAGGACTGCATAAATGGGAGAAGGATCATTTGAAGTTTTAAATAAATGTATATAATTTACCTTTAACCAGATATTTGAAGGCAAGATTGGAAACTAAGAAAAAAAAATCACATTATTTCTTAGATTTAAAGGACAAATTTTAAAAATATATATATTTTTAATTTAGTATGGACTATGGTGAGACTCAGTATTAATTAGCAGGTAGAAATCGAATGTGGCACACAAAATCACAATACGGGAAGACTTGTTAGAAGGCAGTGTCAGGTAAAGGCAAACCTCAAATAAACAAACAGGTCCCTAGGACACTCTGTAACACATAAGTATTTGCTTCTTTGCCCAGCTGGTTCTTCTATTACCAAAATCCTGTGCTGCTCTGAACATGCACTGGGCAGCATACAGAGATAAATGGTTTCTAACTTTTTTGGAGACAGCAAAGTCTGCATCTAACCAGATTTTCCTGGAATCCACCTCATTTGTGGGATGTTGACAACCTCAAGATGATTGAAATCAAAACTTTCATAGTAACAAATAACTCTAGCAATATAACATTTTTTCTCCTTACTCTTCTTCTTCCCTGAGCAAATGAAGTGTGTTTGTATTTCAGGTCTCCAAATACTATTCACAAAATTTAATTTATTTCTGTACTCTGTGACTCACATTGTTTTTAGTTAATGTCATCTATTCTTCTGTTTTATTTTTATTATCTAGTTCAATTTTTTTCTTTTTTTGAGACAGGGTCTCATTCCGTCATCCGGGCTGGAGTGCAGTGGCGTAATCATAGCTCACTGCAGCCTTGACCTATTGGACTCAAGTGATCCTTACGCCACCATGCCTGGCTATTTATAAAATTTTTTGTAAAGATGGATGTGGGGGCTGGGAGTCTCACCATGTTGCCCAGGCTGGTCTCAAACTCCTGGCCTCAAGCAATCCTCCTGCCTCACCCTCCCAAAGCACTGGGATTACAGGCATGAGCCAACATGCCTTGCCTAATTCAATTTTCAAAAATTAGTTCTTAGTTATTAGCAGAGTAAACGTCAATGATTGCTTTTGGCTGAAGTAAGAGCAGCATCTGTGGGAAATCTACAAAGACGATGAAATTATCCTGCCACCCGGCAAAAACAGGAGAGCAATAAGATCTCCAGAGAAAAACTAGCAGTATTTTATGCCAGAAAAAAAAAATGGCACATTCCAGGATGTGTGGCATTTCTACTGCGTTTATCTACTGCTTCAGTCCTATCGTAAGGGCCACCCAGAACACTGTAATTCCATGTTTGTTCCCCCAAAATCTCAAGTGTATGGGTAACTTGAGAAAACAAAACTCTGGAAAGTGAACCCCTTCCAATCAAAGATCACTTCATAGAGGAAAATTTAAAACACCTGATGGGATAACCTCTAGAAAAATGGGGAGTCCGTGAATTCTCTAATGTGGCGTACTCTACACATAACCAAAAGAAGCTCACAAACCCCAGATGTGGCCAGAAAATATCACTTATTTTAAAAAGACAGAATGAAATTGACATAGAATAATTATCCTTGTCATTCTTCCAGCATAGCAGAGTCCTTTCATCTACCGTGTAACTGACTGAAGGATACAGTTTATCCTGGGTGAGCTTCCCAGGAGGAGGAAAAAAAAACTCATTTTTGTGCACACAGCCTCAGACAATTGATTCTTTTGGGATGGAAAATTAATCCTAGCTTTATATCACTAGTAGGAAGCTTTCTGTAACATAAAATGCAGGCACAAAGAAAAGAGTATTTTTATTCTATAGTTCCTGCTCTCCCTTTTTTTAAAACAAAATACTGCTTGCCAACTTGACTTGCAAGTGAAGCTGTGCAAGCCCTAATTTTCCTCTTTGAAGCCTCGCTTGCCACGGGTGGCACTGGCAAGGATAGATTCTATTTTGCATACATGCCCAGTCAAGCTTTCTCTCAATCTTAGTAACATCTGGTGTCCCTCTAGCCTATCTGAGATCCATAATTACTTCTTTACTATGTTAATGACTGTAAATATCTCTTCCCCACTACTGTGCTTCTTTCAGACTTTTCTCTTTACTGTTGACACATCATTGTAAGAAAAATAAGACAATTTCTAATTCCCTGGTTGAGATCTTTGCCTCACAAAATAATGACCATCACCAGGAAGAATCGTTCATAAGTAATGGTCTGAACCAAGTAATTCTAATACCATATGTAAGATCATAGCTCTTCTCAGAAACCATCAATCCATTGTTCTAGCTTTACTAGTCCATGTAGATCCAAGACTCCTCTCTCCAGGGACATATTTGGCTTTCAAGACTGTGGGGAAAATTGTTTGAAAATGCCAATAATTTGGAAAAAGACCACCCACTATTATGTTGCCTTACTTCCATGTTATCCTTTTGTTGGCAAGGAAGACAGATGTTCAAAGCAACATCTCACTTAAGCCTGGGAATATATTTAGCCATAATAGACCTGCCAACCCCTGACTCCTGGGTATGTTTGTTTCTTTAACCAACTGGGAACTCTCAAGCTGTAGCAGGGAAGACACTCCTTATGCATGGAGAGTCAGCTGCTACATGAGCACCTCCAAAGTCGCCAACAGCCTTTGTACAAAGTCATACAGGGATTCACACTTCAACTCTTCTAAGGTCAAAAGAAATACACCAGATGTCAATATTTGCATTCATATATCTTTAGCAATGATAATAATAAAATATAAATTTTAAGACGGAAAAATCTGAGATCTCACTGGGCCTGCAACTGGGGCTTTATAGGATCCTGCCTGACATCTGTGGACCATCTTTTACATACTGTGCCCAGATATTCTGGTATATTATGGGGAGTTTGTGAAGTAGCATTTTTCCTTGAGGGGTGTTTGGAGAGCTGCATTAGCATAAGTATTCTGTGACTCTTCCCCTCCTGTGATCTATGGTTAGACTGGGGACAAGAGCCTGGCACACACTATAAAACAGGAACTATAATTCCATGCCCCTCCACACCCAAGAATATGAACACTGTGAGAACAAGGTCCTTGTCTATATGTGGACTGTATTCTCCCCAGTGCCTAGAACAGAGTCTGGCATTTACAGCAGGAGTTCAATAAGTATTTGTTGAGTGAACAAATGAGAGAAGACTTTAGGACAATCCATCACAAAATGCTTCCCTGTGGGGGCGATACATAAATGTGGGAGGACCTCTAAGAATGAAGAGAATGCATTGCATAGACTGGAGTGCATGGAACAGACATTAGCAGAGATAGCCAGGGAAGGGAGAGTAAGATTTCAATAAGTGGAGGGCTCTCCACTGAATGGGAGTGGGCTTGGGAATAGCAGCCAAGGTCCCCCCCCCAAGGCCAGGGCCAGGTGATCTGCATGGAGATTCCCCTTTTTACCTTCTCCACAACCTGCACTCACCTCTACTTATAGCCACTACCCCAAACCACTTCTTGGAAAGCCAGATATCAGTTCCTTTGCAACTCTGTCCCACAGATACGGCAGAGAGGAATGTGCAGCACCCCTGCCCTCCATCCCTTCCCAATTCCCAAGAATCTCTCCTGTCTGTCTCCCCTCTTACTCTCGATAACTTTTTCTTTTCTATTTCTCTGGAAGCACAGCATCATCTTAATGGGCTTGAACTTTTGTGAAAGAAGAGAAAAAGTTTCTGGTGCTTGTGATTTCCCCACAACACAGATTCTTGGGCTGGGTGCCATGGTTCACGCCTATAATCCCAGCACTTTGGGAGGCTGATATGGGCAGATCACGTGAGGCCAGGAGTTCGAGACCAGCCTGGGCAACATGGCAAAATCCCGTATCTACTAAGAAATGACAAAAAATTAGCTGGGCGTGGTGGTGTGTACCTGTAGTCCCAGCTACTCAGGTGGCTGAGGTGGGAGGATCACTTGAACCTGAGAGGCAGAAGTTGCAGCAAGCCGAGATCCAAAAAATAAAAATAAAAAATAAAGGATTCTTGCAGGGGGCCTCCAATAGGGCCAGCAAATCTTAGCAAATCAGGGAGAAGATATCAGGAAAAATATAGGGAGAAAGTATAGGGGGAAATATAGGGAGAAAATGAAAACCTCAATAAATATTTCAAAAAAGTAAGCTTCTAAAATTTCTGTCAGTGGCTTTCTGCTTTCTTAGAGCACAGTAGGTAAAATAATAATGTGGAATTTGTCAAAATAAAAAGAGTTAGAAAGCAACCCCAAATCCTGAGATCAAGCCTGATGTGTATCCTCTGGGGAACTTACAATCTAACAAAAAACGCTGCCGCACATCCAGGACCTTTCTCGTCAATGGCCTTGTTAATTAAGTATTACCACAGGGGCCAGTCTGGAAGTAGGACTGCATGCGACTAAGATAATTAAATTGAGGAAAATACAAACTGAACTGAAGCAAAGAGATTTGATTTCATGCATGAGTCATCTCAAGAACGTGACAATTTGCCGATTTGAGAGATGAAATTAAATAACTCATAAACTTGTGACACATTGAACTTCAACCCCACCAATTTTCTCTCTGCATCCTGCTCTTTAGTCTCTTGAGGGTTTCCATGTCCTAGAAATGAAAAAATCGTGCATGTGCTGCAACCGTGCATAATATTGGTTTTTGGGTGTACAATAAAATCACAGATAGCTGAAGCTCTCAGAGAATAGTCTCAGGGTTGCCTGAGGGTTAGCTAGAGGATGCTTTATAACATGATTTGGACTCAGTGAGCCCACGTTTCTGTCTCAGTAAGCTGAGAATGATGAATAGAATTAAATTCCGTTTTAAAATGACAATAATTATAAAACTTTCCCTGTCTCTGGGTTGTGTTTAAGAGTACAGGTAACTAATCTGGTCCTCCTGCTTCCATTCTCCACCAGCAAAGCCCAGAATCTTCCCAGGAGAAGAGTGCTGATGACGAGGATGCATGTCACCCAACCCAGCACACAGGAATGATGTCGCACAGTTAACTACTAATCACACCAACCAGTTTTTTACTTATCCTGGAAATGTTTATTTAATGCCCCAATCCATATATAAGTGGTTCGTCTGTCGTTTTTTTTTTTTTTTTTGGAAGGGGTGGTTGGGAGGAACCTATAGAAAATATTATCTATTTTAGTAAGAGCTGTAATTACTTGAGCTCCAGTTAATTGGGGTTTTTCCAAGCTTTTCTGTTCTCTCCATATGGCAGCACTTTGTAGAAGAAGATAAAAGGGGAAGCTTTTCCAAATTATAGCCAGAAGGAAGTACCAGGAGGGGCGCATGCCTAAATTTTAGTAAAGAAGAATTATTAATACTTTGATTCTGAAATCAATCAATCACCATCTGTTACCATATTTGCCACTTGGTATTCTAGGGAACTTCTATGTTAAAATATAAATTGGAATCATTTTAACTTCTATGTTATGTTCTCTTGGTTACTGGGGTGTGGGTGTGTGGGTGTGTGTGCCTAATCTGAGCATCGTGAACAGTCCTGAGGTCAGCAGTGGAGAAGGGGGTGGGAGACTGCTGCTGGAAGACAGAACAGAGTGGCCAACAGTCTGCCTCTGGAGTGAGTAGGCATGAATGCATGGTGTTCTTCTGGGTGTTTCGAAGTTGCAAAGTCAACCTTCCACAGAGGTTGGAGATAAGGTGGAGGTGATGGATGATGGCTTCCCGTCTTCTCAGGAAGCAACATTTCCTCCATGTGGTGAGGCCCCATCTCTTGGTTTCTTTAGGATGGTTCCTCCCTTGGGGCCGTCATTCCTAAACACTGCCTCCCAATCCCCTCAGGCATTCCCATGCCCCTACCATTCAAAATGCACCTCGTTCTACCCCTATCTCTTAAGAGCCTGCTCTCAACTAGTTATCTATGAGATGTGATTTGCTAAAGCAAATTCGTGCTAGGGTTTTAGAGATTTTTCACAACTTACATGTAACTTCTCCCAAATAACAAATTCAAATATAAACCCAAACTGTATTTAAACCTTCCTTCAACTTCTTCCATCTAAGCATCTGATGGTGAACTTTTAAAAATCTCAAAAGAAATAAGAAGTTTTTTTTTTTACTTATTTATTTATTTATTTATTTATTTTTGAGACAGAGTCTCCCCCGTTTCCCAGGCTGGAGTGCAGCGGCACCATCTCGGCTCATTGCAACCTCTGCCTCCAAGGTTCAAGCGATTCTCTTGCCTCAGCCTCCCAAGTAGCTGAGACTACAAGTGGGCACCACCACACCTGGCTAATTTTTGTATTTTTAGTAGAGATGGGGTTTCACCATGCTGGCCAGGCTGATCTCCAACTCCTGACCTCAGGTGATCTGCCTACCTCGGCCTCCCAAAGTGCTGGGATTACAGGCGTGACCCACCGCACCTCAATAAGAAAGCTTAAAGGGAAATGAGAACTTTCCTGACCTCTCTGTTGTCACCATGAAAGTGCTAGCCTATTTCTGTGAGTAAAGCAGGGCCTGTTCAGCCTTCCCCAGTATTCAGGGGTAACTGTCATTCTAGGATTTATCATCCATTTAGCTGTTGCTTTAATCCTCCTATTACAGTCTCAGAGGAGCAAAGATGTCAGCTTAACAGAGTACCATTAAGAAAGGAGGTGGCCAGAAAGCTATGACTAAACACTCACCTTCCAGTTGTTTCTCACTTATTTGCAGCCTGTTTTTCATTGTGATTGCTGCAGTTGTTAGGAGCACCGAAGTGGGTCACCAGAAATATGATCCATGCCTCAGCTGATCTGGGCAGAGTTAGAGTAACATGGAATCTGTTTATTTTAACTTATTTTAAAATGATTAAAGGCCTGTTTACTTTCTCTAGTTATGTTGCTTAGAAACCTCATAATTCTGACTTGAATCCAAGTTATAAATGGAACATTTGGAAAACTATGGAAAAGTGTTCTTGGAACCCTGTCATCATTTAAGGAAATTTTTCTTCATGTTAATTCTGCATACTCTCACACATATGTACAACTGCATAAATCTAATTTAAAACTAGTTATTTTGAGTTGCTTGCCTGTGTATCATAAAGGAGGAAGTATTTTTCTCTTTTCTCTAAGTTCTTGTCTCAGAAGATAAAAGAGATACTTCCATTAAGTTGGTATTGATGGAAAGAAACTTTTTTTCCTTCTTTCCTCCTTTCATTCATTCTTCCTAGGGAGGAAAAGCAATTAAATCTATGAGCAGACCCTTCGTCTATCAAGCAGGGGATAATGTGTCAGCAACTAATGCCCATGTGTGGTCTCTTTTATTATTTTTGGCCTTCTCTCTCTAAAGAGATGGTCCTCCTGCAGCTACCCATGCCCACCTCTCCACCCCACTGTCAGCCTGTTGGGGAAGGGCCTGCCCCTGCAGAGTTAAAGCCAATACTTGTCCAGCTGCTTTGCCAAGACTAGGTTTGTAAATGCAATTCAGGGCACAAGGACTAAGAAGTATCTTTTGGACCCTGGGCAAGCTGCATTCTGCATTCCAGCTTTACCAGTAATGAAGCTATTATTTTGGTTTCATATTCTTATGTTTATTTGCCAATCAGCCAAAAACTTGAGAGAAGGAATATATGTCGCACTCAAACCCCAACAGGTGGATGTAATAAAATCATGGACTAGTAGCATCTCTCTACTGGGAAGCAGGCTTAGCTGAGCAGTTCCCTCATATTCTATGAGCAAATTAAGACTGGGGGCATTTAGCAACTTGCCCAAAGTCATGCTGATAGTTAGTGACCAAGATGGGACAAAAACTCAGCTCTCTGGACCTTGGATTCAGTGATCTTTGCATTATTGTTATGTTACTCAGGGTCGACCTTGGTCACACGCTCTTGAAATCTTTGTATCTGTCTCCTGCCATTACCTTTGGGAACTTCAACATCCAAAGCTGCCCCTTTAGCAACCAGATTGCCTCAGTTTTGACTTTCCTCATCTCACCCACACTTTGCCACCACCTCACTCAAGCCAGTCCCTGAGAGTCATGCATAGAATATTGTCAATAACTGAAACAGCCAAAATCACCAATTCAGATCCCTTTTGTTTTCTGATCCTTCTGCCCATCCTTTCTGCTTGCTAACTAAATCACTACCACTGTAACTATTTTCCAGCCACGTTGAGACCTCCACCAATTGACTCCCCATTTTCTCCAGATCTTTTACTCTATCCTACTTACCCTTTCTCAATATCAAGCTTAGAGTGGAGGGCCTTTCACTTAAGTCATTCTTTTTAGTTATTCCTCAAATCCTATTAACTTTCTCTCCTTTCATTAGGTCCTAACAAATCTGACTATTCAACTTCCTCATTCCTTAAAATGGGCAGCTAAATATGTCTGAAGAAAATCACACAGCCAGGAAAATCAATACCTCTATAATTCAAGGTCTTCAACTTCTGTGATGGCAGCACTGCCTAAGAATCCTATTGTATTTCTCATACCATCTTATTCCCATATCCTCTGCCATGATAACTGCAAAACTGCTCCATGTTCCTCAAACCTCTGAATTCCTTTCTCTGTCATCACTCAGCAGCAGACACCTCCTTGTTTAGATAAAATACGAATCACCGGTGAGAGCTCCTCAACTGTGCATGGTCAGACTCACTCTCTTCTCATCTCACCACAATGGAGGAGGCAGGCCTGCTACCCAAATGCAATCCCTCCCTCCACATCCAGGAGCCCATCCCTCTCACATCGGATTCTTAAACTCTTCACACACCTGTCAGACAAATATCTTTGCTATGATGGAGGACACTTACTGATATAATGGAATCAGTTAGACAGAATGTCAACTCAATTTGTCTCTTCCCTCTACCTCAGAATCTTTAGACTTCCTCTAAGGTCAGTCCTGGTTATTTTTCTCTTCCTAATTTTTATCCATTCCCATGTCTCCAGTATTGACCCTTTATGTGTTGACCATCAAAATTATGTTTTTAGACCAGACCTTGTCTCTAAAGTCTAGTCATATATATGCAACTGCTGACTAAGCATTCCCCCCAGATGGCTGACAAGTAACTCAAACTTACCATGTTCAAAACTCAAAACTTACTGTCATGATGGAATCTGTCAGACAGAATGTCAAGGCATACTGATCCAGCAATGTGGTACATTGTAATATTCAAAAGCATGTTGCCCCACTCATATAAAGCCTCTCCCTCTATAGTAGATTATTTCAATAAGATTTTGAGTATGCTAAAGTTTCTACCATCTTCAAAACAAGCATATAAACAAGCAAACGAAAGGCTCCCTCCACCACACATTATTCCTTATTACTGTAGCTTCTCAAAAAGCTGTTACACTCTCTAACTCCATTATGTTATCTCCCTTTGCTCCCTACGAGGCTCCCCATCCTACTACACTCACCAGCTAATGTTCCCTTTCTGTTTTCATCTTGCTTGGTCTCTCAGCAGTGTGTGTCCCAGCAGAC
The DNA here is from genome assembly GCF_002776525.5 of Piliocolobus tephrosceles. Lineage (NCBI taxonomy): Eukaryota > Metazoa > Chordata > Mammalia > Primates > Cercopithecidae > Piliocolobus > Piliocolobus tephrosceles. The sequence goes on along the minus strand of NC_045439.1, from coordinate 48,313,424 downwards.
CACTCCTTCCATCCTGAAACACAAAGCATTGCACTCTCCTCATTTTCTTCTCGAGTCACTAGCTGTCTCCCAGTCTGCTCTACTGCTTGATTCTAGTGGGCATTGTGATTACCTCCTCAGAAACCAAGCAGGCTTAGATTGCAGGGCCTTTCATTTAAGTCATTCTTCTTAATTATTCCTCAAATCCTATTGACCTTCTCTCCTTTCATTAGATCCTAACAAATCTGACTATTCAACTTTCTCATTTCTTAACATGGGCAGTTAAATATGCCTGAAGAAAATCACACACCAGTATTGTCCACATATTGAGATCTTGGGTTTCAGTGTCACGGTCAACGAACAGCGGGGAACTTGACTCCATTCTCGACATTTGCGTGAGTTGTATGTGCTTCACATTCATCAGCCTAATCCCATTCTGAGGTTTAGCAAATTTTATTTCAGGGCAGGGCATGTGACCCAATTCTGGTCAACAAAAACAAAGGCTTTACTAGGGGTTTCCAAGAGAAAAGCCTTCTTCTTCCTCTGAGACATCAACAGTCAGAGTCTCCTTTCTCAGAGTGGAAAAGGGAATATTAGCCTTGGAAATTGTAGACAGCTGCCATCTCGCAACTAGGTAAAGGAGTCAGCCTTAGGAGGAAGCTAATACCACATAAGGCAGTGCCCAGAAATGGGAAGAAATTGGAAAATTTATGGCATCATTAAATTGCTGAATGAAATCAACCCTGAAGCCCATGTTGCCACTGGGCTTTTTCATTACATAACCTTTTACTATTCAAGCCAGTCTGAATTAGTCTGATTATCTGCATCCAAATTCACTGTTTCTGATTCACTAACTGGCCTTTAATCTTTATACTTCCTCTAGGGTCAGTCCTGGCCATTTTTCTCCTCCCATTTTTTATCCACTCACATGTCTCCAATGTTGATCATTTATGTATTGACAGCCAAAATTATATTTCTAGACCAGACCTCGCCTCTAAAGTCGAGACATATGTATGCGACTGCTGACTCAGCATTTCCTCTAGATCAGTAGTCCCCAACTTTTTGGCACCAAAGACTGGTTTTTGTGGAAGATAATTTTTCCACAGGCTGGGTCTAGGGGATGGTTTGGGGATGATTCAAGCACATTACATTTATTGTGCACTTTATGTCTATTACTACTACATTGTAATGTATAATGAAATAATTATACAACTCACCATAAGGTAGAATCTATAGGAGCCCTGAGCTTGTTTTCCTATAATTAGGAGTATCCATCTGGAGGTGATGGGACACAGTGACAGATCATCAGGCATGAAATTCTCATAAGGAGCATGCAACCTAGATCTCTAGCATGAGCAGTTCACAACAGGGTTTGCACTCCTATGAGAAGCTAATGCTGCCGCTGAGCTGACAGGAGGCGGAGCTCAGGTGATAATGCAAGTGATGGGGAGCAGCTTAAATACAGATAAAGCTTCCCTCACTCACCTGCTGTGCAGCCTCATTCCTAACAGTCCATGATCCAGTACTGGTCCATGGCCCAGGGATTGTGGACCCCTGCCCTAGATGGCTCACAGGTAACTCAAAATTATCTTGTTTAAAACAAAAGTTATCTACTCCACCCCCTAATCTCCCCAGGTACTCACACACAGCCTGTTGCCCCTACCAGGTTCCCTGGCTTAATAAATGCACCAAGACTGAAATTTAAGAGTCATCTTTGTCTCTTCCCTCTATCTCACCCCCCCATATTCAATTACCAAATTGTGTCAATTCTACCTCCTAAGTAACTCTAATCCATCTATTTCCCTACATCTTTATCATCTCTACCTTAGTCCAAACCTCCAACATCGTTGTCTGAAATATTCAATAGCTCCTTCTATCCAATCTCCCTGCCTCTTTACTTGCCCCCTCTAATGCATTACTCGCTTTGCAGTCTGAAGGAACTTTGTAAAATGGAAATCTGATCATGATGCCTCTCTGCTTAACCTTTCAGGAAGTCCAGAATCATTATAGTTAATATCATCATCTCACATTAATTCTGCTCCAAAATAATAATGACAGTAGCAACTGTAATAGTCATAGCTTTTTGTTTCATTTATTTGGTTCATTTGTTGAGCTCCTATGGTGCTAAGTTATTTACAGTACTTCATTTAATCTTCCCAACAATACCATGAAAAAGATACTACATACCATCCTTTTACGTGAGAGGAAACTGAGCTTTAGAGAGAAGATTAAGTAGCATTCCAGAGTCACCCAGCTGGAAATAGTAGAACTGGGACTTAAGCCCAGGTTTGCTTGATTCCAGAGATTGAGTTCATAATTGATACTCAATATGACCTGCAAGCCCCTGTATGATTTGGTTTCTCCTCACCTCTTCACCTTTATCTCAGGAAACTCTTCCCCAAGGTAATAATCCAGCCACACCAGTCTCATATTTCTCAAACATGTGGCCCTTCCTCACTAGTTCTCTCTGTCTGGAACATTCTTCCTCTCCCTGCTTCTCTGAGACAGGTCAGGCATCAGAATTTGCAGATGCAGTGCCACATAAATATCATCCAAGACCCAGGTCTTTACATTCTCTGTTGTGCCATCCATAGCCTCTGTTTCATCCTAAACTAGGTTCTTCTTACAGGCATGAGATGGCTGCTGGCAGGGTGTGGCAACATGCTTCCTTGTTCATGTCCGGTTGAAGAGAGAGGGGTGTCTTTTCCCCAGCCATGAAACAACATTTCTTCCCCTCAATTTGACTGGGCCAATTTAAGTCATGGGGTCTCTGTTGCTCAACAAATAACTGTCACCAGAAGTATGCCATATGTGACAAGAGGCATGGAATTACTAGCGTGACTTAGACTAATATGCACGTATCCTGAAAGCAGAGGCCAACTCCCCAAACTGTACTGCTGTGACATAATGGCTAAGAGGGTGTAATAAATGTTGAAAATATTATGCTCCCAGCATAATATTCTCAACATCAACCCTCTGCCAAGTTAGGTCCCATTAATTCTTCATAGCGTGCTTTAAAATTACTAATTGATTCAATACATATTTCTTAGATGCCAGACACTAAATGAAACAATAGGTTTGCAATGGTGAGCCAAAGAGACAGGATCCCTGCTCTTTTGGAATTTACAGTTTCGTGGAAGGGACAAAGATAACACCGGCAGACATGTAATTGCAATGTGTGATAGATGCTCTATGGGAAAGCAGGTTACTAGGAGAGACAATAACAGGGATTGAAATCAAGATTTGGTATTTGAAATGGCCATACTGAAGAAATGCATTCAGCTCAGATGTGAAAGGTGAATAGAAAGAACCAGCAAGTAGTAGCAAGTAGAAGAAACAGCAAGTGACACAGCCCAAGGCCACTGACAATCTAATCCCTTTTCACCTTCACCATTTGCTTCTTTATTTTCTTCCCTTCCAAATGATATAAGCATCTGTGGAAAATTAGAACGTAAATTTGTAAGACCTACATATCAGGGGTGCCCAACCACCTGACCATGGCCCAGTACCAGTCAGTGGCCTGTTAGGAGCCAGGCCACACCGCAGGAGGTAAATGGCCGGTGAGCAAGCTTTACCACCGGAGCTCTGCCTCCCGTCAGATCAGTGCATCATTAGATTCTCATAGGAGCACAAGCCCTGTCATGAACTGTTTATGTGAGGGACATAGGCTGCATACTCCTTGTGAGAAGCTAACTAATGCCTGATGCTCTGAGGCGGTACAGTTTCATCCTGAACCATATCCCCACTGTCATCTGTGGAAAAATTGTCTTTCACAAAACCAGTCCTTGGTGCCAAAAAGGTTGGGGACCACTGCTATATGTTATAAATATAAAGTTATTACTAATAGAAGGTAAGAGGGGGAACTAAGGGGGAATGGTTGAGAGAGGGTCAGGTAGCTGATGTTCCATCTTACATAGAGAAGATCTGAAATACTGACTAAACTAATGGGACTAAAAATAAAGGCATAAATACATTATTTAAAAAAAAAAAAAAAGATAAACTTCTGGTTTAAGATGGCAAACTAGACACAAGCTTTCTTTCACCTTCTGTCCCTTCAAAATCTCAGCGAAGTAAAAATATAAAAGTACTAAGATGAAGAAAATAACAAACTAGCAGGGAACAAAAGAGTGGAGGGAAAGGGCAGGGCGCAGTGGTTTGTAATCCCAGCACTTTGGGAGGCTGAATTGGGTGGATCATGAGGTCAGGAGATAGAGACTATCCTGGCTAACATGGTGAAACCCTGTCTCTACTAAAAAATACAAAAAATTGGCCAGGCATGGTGGCAGGCACCTGTAGTCCCAGCTATTCGGGAGGCTAAGGCAGGAGAATGGCGTGAGCCTGGGAGGCAGAGCTTGCAGTGATCCGAGAATGCGCCACTGCACGCAAGCCCGGGCGACAGACTCCATATTAAAAAAAAAAAAAAAAGCGAGACCCAAAAAAAAAAAAAACGAAAATCCAAAAAAAAAAAAAAAAAAAAAAGTGGGAAGGAAAGACTCTGTCCCAGGACTTCAAGACCATTTGATGTCATGGTTAACATGTTTTAGTTATTACTAATAGAACATTTTACATGCACTAGTAATAGAAGTGTCACAGAAGTGTCTCTCCTTTCTGTCAAGTAAAAGTAACTAAGTGAACAGTATCCTTCTTAATTATTCCTCTTTTTCTCCAAAGCAACAAATGCTAGACCCAAATCCAGATCAGAAAAACCTAGCCACGTGCTCCTTCTAATACTTCTTGTGTTGCATCCTCACAACAGACTATTGCTCATCTCTAAAGTAGAAGAAACCAGAAGTACTTCTTATAAGGATTTAAGAAATGCTTGAATATTTTGCTAACTTCATTTGAAATCAGATGCTGTGATCTACAGTATTTAGCAAAGAAAAATGTTTTTAAAATGGTATCTTTTGTCTAGGCACGGTGGCTCACACCTGTAATCCCAGCACTTTGAGAAGCCAAGGCAGGTGGATCACCTGAGGTCAGGAGTTCAAGACCAGCCTGATTAACATGGTGAAACCCTATCTCTACTAAAAATACAAAAATTAGCCGAGTACGGTGGCAGGCACCTGTAATCCCAGCTACTCAGGAGGCTGAGGCAAGAGCATCACTTGGACCCAGGAGGCAGAGGTTGCAGTGAGCAGAGATTGTACCATTGCACTCCAGCCTGGGTGACAGAGTGAGATTCAGACTCAAAAAAAAAAAAAAAAAAAAAAAAGATATCTTTTAAGAAGTGGTAGCAGAAATTCAGTGAGCCAATGGAACCTGATCATTTAAATCTTGTTTTGGAGAAAACTTGAGAAATTCTTCATTTCATGTTGGCCCAGCCGGGCCAACATGCCAAAACCCCATCTCTACCAAAACTACAAAAATCTGTTGGATGTGGTGGCACACGCCTGTGATCCCAGCTACTCGGGAGGCTGAGACATAAGAATTGCTTGAACCCTGGAAACAAAGTTTGCAGTAAGCCGAGATCACACCACTGCACTCCAGCTTGGGTGACAGAGTGAGACTCTGTCTCAAAAACAAACAAACAAATTTAAAAAGAGAGCCAAAGGAGGAGTGAGGATTCAGACAGCATGGCAAAAAATGAAGAGAAGTTGGAGGACTAACACTACCCAACATCATGTATTTCTCTAAAGCTATGGTAATCAAGAAAGTGTGGTATTGGTGAACTAATAGACAAATAGATTAATGGAACAGAATAGAGAGCCCAGAAATAGACCAACATAAATATTGTCCAGTGATCCTTGACAAAGAAGCAAAAGCAATAAAATGAAGCAAAGAGTATTCTCAACAAATAGTGCTGGAACAACTGAAAATCAATATGCAAAAAAGAATCTAGACACAAACTTTACGACCTTCACAAAAATTAACTCAAAACAGATTATAGACATAAATGTAAAATGCAAAACTATGAAACTCCTAGAAGATAATATAGGAGGAAACCTAGATGACTTTGGGAATGGCAATGACTTTGAGTATGGCAGTGACTTTTTAGATATGACACAAATGGCATGATCTGTGAAAGAAAGTATTGATAGACTAGACTTCATTAAAATAAATTTTTGCTCTGCAAAAGCGATGTCAAGAGAATGAAAAGAAAAGCCACGGAATGGGAGAAAATGCATGCAAAAGACACATCTGACAAAGAACTGTCGTCAAAAATATACAAAAAGCTCTTCAAACTCAACAATAAAAAATCCCAATTAAAAATGAGTCAATGACTTCAACAGATACCTTACCAAAGAAGATACACAGATGGCAAATAATCACATGAAAAGATGTTCCACATCATATGTCATCAGGAAAATGCAAATTAAAACAGTGAGATACCGCTACATACTTAGTGAAATGACCAAATCCAGAACACTGAAAGCATCAAATGCTTGGGGGATGAGGATCAATAGGAACTCTCATTCATTGCTGAGAATAGGCAAAATGGCACAGCCTCTTTGGAAGACAATTTTGAGATATCTCACAAAACTAAACATACCCTAACCATATAATCCTGCCATCATGCTCCTTGGTATTTACTCAAAGGAGTTGAAAATGTCCACCCAAAAACCTGCACATATGTTTATAGTAGCTTTATTCATAATTGCCAAAACTTGGAAGCAACCAAGATGTTCTGTAAGTGAGTGGATAAATTCACTGTGGAACATTAGACAATAGAATATCATTCAGGACTAAAAATAAATGAGCTATTAAACCTTGAAAAGACATAGAGGAAACATAAATGCATGTTACTGAGTGAAAGAAGCCAATCTGAAAGGATACATATTGTACGATTTCAACTCTATGATATCCTCTGAAACTATGGAGGCAGTAAAAAGATCAACAGTTGCCAGGGGCTAGTGGGGAGGGACAGATGAGTAGGAGAAGCAAAGAGTATGTTTAAGGAAGTTAAACTACACCATGATACTATAACAGTGGATATGTGTCATTACATAACTGTCCAAACCTATATAAAGAACACCAAAATTGAGTCCTAATATAAACTGTGGACTTTGAGTGACTATGACATGTCAATATAGGTTCATCAATTGTAACAAATGTACCACTCTGGAAGGGGATGTTGATAATGAGGAAAGTTATGCATGTGTGAGGCAGGGGGTATTAGGAAATCTCTCTACCTTTCTCTTCCTTTTGCTTTGAATGTTAACTGTTCTAAAAAAAATAAAGCCAAAAGATTGATGAGCATGCATATTAATCTGAGCATATTGAATCTTTAATGTTCGTTTCATTATTTATAGAAAATATTCATCTCCTTTCAGTGACCAAAGCTTTATCCTTTGGTTTGCAGTTATATATAAATGGAAGTCCGTAATTCGATTTTGGGGAATCAATAAGATCAGCATATGCTGTGATAAATTATTAAATATCATCCACCCCTGCTGACTATGCTTTTTCAGTAGATGACAATATGACCTTTCCTTCTATCTCTGTTATAAAACCATTGGTAGATCCAATAGGCATTTTTAGTCCTTGCTATTTTAAGTTCTCTACACTACTTGGTCCTTTTGACCACTCCTTCTTATGATATTCTCATATCCATCTCTTTCCAGATGCCACTCCATTTGGTTCCCCATGTACAGCTACTGTAATTCCTTCTTCTAAAACTGCTCTTTGTACTTATTCTCCCTCCTTAGTTCAACCTTCAAAACATTTTAGGGTTCCATGCTTAATTCAACTCAATAAGCACTTTTGAGCATCAAATAATGTGCAAGGCATGATGGTCAGTACTGTAGGTACCAAAATGAATAAGTCATGCAAATCATGGGAGAAGCATACAAATAAAGAAGTATAATCGAACCTCTAAGTGCTACAATAAAAATATGACTCATCCACGGGGTCACAGAGGGTAAAGCAGTGAACTCTGTCCCCTTCTCTCTTTTCCTAGGTGTTTTAATTGGGCCTCTTCAGTTATGAGAGGTTCACAGAGACAATTCAAATAAGGAAGAGTTTGTTGTAATGACACAAATGGGCAATAAAGAACAAAGGTGTCTCACAGGAACGAAAGAACAGGGGTGTGCTCTGTCTTCCTGTGCCACATCACTTACGCTGCATGATGCTTTCTACTTTCTCACAACTTCAGTTTGCACACAGTCCATAATGGTTCTTTCTCTATCTTGCAGCATCTTGTCAGTTTCAGCAACCTCTACCAATTGCCATATTTACTCAGTGTTTATCAGTGTAAACTCCTGATGGAAAAAAAAAAAAGTCTTGATTGGTCCAGATAATCTTTTTGCACTAGGCTTTGTCAGCAATCACCAGCTAGCCTAAGGATTGAGAACGAAAAATAAAATCCTAAGCCCCCCCACCTGCTGAATGGACCCCCTGTTGGCCAAGGGGACCCCAGAGAAGCCTTAAAAACTGAGTTCCTGGCCATGATGGGTCAGGAGGTCAGACAAGTCTCATCATACCCTCTCCCTTTTGAAGTTTAGACATAACAACTTGCCAGCATTAATATTAAAATAAGGCTGACAGCATGGACTCTTTATGGCAATAAGATACAAAATTCTAAATAGGACCTAAGGCCACACCAGGCAAGGGTTAAGTCATGCACTCCTACACTTAAAGAATAAACTAGGTTCTAACTGCCACAAGGTTTTTCCTTACTCTGAAGCTAAACAAGCACTGACCTCAAGATAAGCAATATTGAAACAACTGCAGCTCACCCACCATCAGACGCTGACTGATTCCCTGTTTCACAAGCCACAACTACAGTTTTGATTGAACAAGAGACTGATTTCTGTAACTTTCTCCTGATTAGAGACCACCAGCCATGGACTGACTCTGGCAGGTTTTACAGGCTGTGTACTTGAGTGCCTTCCTGTCTCTGCTTCACCTGTTGACATAACTGGCCTAACTGTAATGCATTTAAATGTTAAGTCTCCACCTCAGGGTGAACATGGGTTGTATGTAACATACATGTTTATTCAACCTGAATGTGCATGATGACCCTCATCATGAATATTCATAGCTCCTCTGTAACCCATTGAATATGTATACTTGGCCAACCTGTTCAGTATAAATTCCTGTCTCATCTTTCCCTTGAGGTGCCTGTTTCTGGGCTTTGGCCAGAGGCTATGCTTCCCAGTCTTTCAGAATGGCCACCTTGCAGGCTGTAACCCTTTATAAGAAATGAAGTCTGCTTTCTAAATTTATAAATTGAGTAGTTGCTTTTCTGTTAACAGAATGGAATCCACTTCCAATCCAACTCTCTGTGGTTAGAAGTGGAGAAGTACATGTGATAAAGCCCATTTCAACACTGTCCTTTTTGCAAATCCTCAGAGACTTAGAAAGAACTCTATTCTCATTAGCATGGCCTACAAGGCCCCAAATGATCTGGCCCTGGCCCACCTCTCAAGCTTCATTTCATGATGAAGTTCCTAGACCATGTCAGGTTCTTTCTGCTTAAGGCCCACTGCATATGTTGTTCCTGCCACCTGTATCATGAACTAGAATGTGAGCTCCAGGAAGCAGGGCCCTTGTTTGTCTCCGTCACCACACAATCACTCATGCCTGGCACAATACGGACTCAAAAGGCATTTGTCAAGTGAATGCTGAAATAATGGTTTCATTATGAACAAAGTTCATAACAAAGTGAAATAATGAACAAAGTTGTCTAAGGCTCACCTCTACAGCAGAGGCTGTGGTTAGGAAGACATCATTCCTGATGCCTAGCTCATTGGCTGAGCAGACATCCTATGTTTTCCACTGCTAATGTTTTCCACACCTATATATTGTCAACCGAAGTTCTAGTCTCAATCTCAGACCTGCATTTCCAACTTCCTCTGATCTTCAACTAGACACTCCATGGTGATGTCAGGCCTATTTGTCCCTCTGTACCTCTTTCCATATTTCTTCCTTTTTATGCTTTCCCCATTTGGCCACTCATCAAAATCAGAAACCTGATGATCTTTCCCACCTGACCCTCACTCACCACTTAAACCAATTCTCTTATAAAATTCTTCTTATTTGCCCTCCTGAAGTAGCTTTCAAACCTGTCCTTCCCTCCCTGATCTCATTTCCATTGCCTTAGTTAAGGCTTCACTGTCTCTCAACTAAAGGACTGGAATTCTCTCCCTGCTATTGCCCAGACGATTCCCCCTTTGTGCCTAATCTTAGTCACAACATTGCCATCACAGCAATCTTTTAAAAACACAAATCTGATCCTGACAATCCCCATCTTAGAAACCTATGTTGATACCATGGTCGAAATAGTTTACAAGGTTTTTCATAACTGGTCCCTGCCTCCCTTTCTGGCCCTATTTCCCCCCTTTTGCTCAACCCCTTGTGTACTGTTCCCGGTATTACAGAATGCCTTGCTTTTTAAAAAATTCCTTATGTGTATGTGCATCCTGTTTCTTCTACTTGGAACGCCTTTCCCACCCGTCTCCCCTTAACCTAAACTTCCAGTAGAACAAGTCAATCTTCAAACACTTACATGGATAAACTGTGGAAAAAATTGATGAAGGAAGTTGAAGAGAAATAAATAAATAAGGTTCTTGCTATGCTTTTAAAGTCCCTAGGAAAAATAAAAGAATTTTGAGGAAGTGAATTCCAAGTGTCTGGGCATTTTACCCGGAGCACGCTCCCAAAAGCAAAGGGGAAGATTATCTACAAAAATACTCAGCACTATCACAAAGAATCGAAATCAGCATAAATTCCTGTCTCCTCTTTCTCTCCCTTGAAGTGCCTGTGTCTGGGCTTTGGCCAGAGGCTATGCTTCCCAGCCTTTCAGAATGGCCACCTTACAGGCTGTAACCCTTTATAAGAAATAAAGTCTCCTTTATAAATTTATACGTTAAGTAATTGCTTTTCTGTTAACAGAATGGAATCCACTTCCAATCCAACCCTCTGTGGTTAGAAGTGGAGAGTGTACATGAGATTACACTGACTAAAATGGAAAAAACAAAAAAAAGCTAGCAACTTTTTGTTTCTGTGGAACCCAAATGAACATTCATCATCAAGATCAGAGGTACCTGTGGTGTGAGGCTTTAGTTCCAAAAGATATTGTAGGATCTTCAGTCCCTAAGTTTCAGTGGCTCACCTGTTAAGCTCAATTCGAACCCGTGCTCAATAAATAAACTGGTCTTCAGCATAGTAATGCCAAAGAAGTGAATTGTCTTGATAAATAACTCATATTGTACAATCATTCAGAAATTGTGTAATCATATGCATAAAGTATTGATTTATTAAATCTGTACAGTTGAAAAACATTTCAAATAGGCAAAAAACTTACTACATACTTTAAATTATTTCCTCCATGAAGTGAAATAAAGAAAGAGACCATCCACTTTTTTAAGAGGGTTATGCTATTAACAGGGGAGACTAGGTCTCCCCTGTTAATAGGAAGGAACTTCATTTTAGGTCGTATTAAAAGAAGGAAACAAAGGATCTACTTGTGGCTCATATTAAATAGGGAAAACAAGAAAACCAACATAAGATGTCCCTTTTTGTGAAGCTTTTCTTTACTCTTTACTATAAGATAGAATTAATGCTCCTTATGATCTACTTCTGCATCTTATTAATACTTTTATTATTGCACATATCTCACTCTACTGTGATTATGTACTTATATATCTGTTCCCTTTACTGATCTGTAAGCTATTGAAGGACAGAGACACTTTGCACCATTTGTACTCTCCATGTCTGTTCAGTCTGGAGCCTCTGGATGCCTGATGAACTAATTATACTAAACTAAAGAAGGACTCTCCTTGTCCTTTCAGAGAATGTTACTGGCACAGGAATATCTCAGCTTAAGTAAAGAATATGCATTTATTTTATTGACTGGAACCCTAAGACCTACGTAAAGGCAATGTCCAAAACACAGCCAAGTTCCCTGACAGGTCTTTAAATCAAGCATTCTCTGTTTTCAAAACTCTATCCCAACCTCTTGCTGCTGTGGTCTGCAAACTCTTGGTGATTGCTTAATGATCTCCAGCTGTTTTCACTTTCAGGCTTTTAACTTTTCCTTTTGTGGACCAAAATGCACTGAACAGCTTATAAGGAAATGGTATTTTGAGTGAAATTATTTCTTGTACTTACCTCCTAATTTTAGGTGGCCCTCAGCACCATCCACCCCAAACATAACCTGTCCTCTCTCCCACCGTCCATCCACTAAGTACCTGTGAATTCCATCACCACTGATTCCAATGGAACCCAGAATTCCTTTCTTATGTACTAGCTTAGCACATCCATTTATCCCAAGGCTTTTTGGCAATGTTGGTAACTCTGCTTTCCATCATGTGACTTTGGTGCTGTATATCATTGGGCAATTCATGAACTTGAATTTTCTATGAAAACACCACTGAAGAAGCACCATCCATCAATTGTTTCATGGAAAAGCGAGCAAAAGAATTAGCCAAGGATGGCTTTGCCCAAGTCCTAATAGCTCAATAGAAAACATTCTTTTTCCATGATAGAATGTCTACCTAGCCTGATAAACTCATATTCTCTCTGCATATTCTTTGCCTTGGATGTTTAGCCAAGTGTCAATGCCTGAAGAAAAGAGCAGAAAGCTAAAAGCATGAGTCCAGGGGTTAGACTCAGCTTAGAACTTGCTCTGTAATCTGAGTCAAGTCACCTCCTTCTTCAGTTGTCATTGTGGATTTTACCAGACAAGTACTTAGGCTAGGAAAAAAAAAAGTATCAAACCTGTGCTAAAGGTACTTTTACATAGTGTCAAGGACTATGAATGGGTCTGAGATTTTACCCAACTTGAAATCTAACAAGCTGGTCAGCCACAATGTCATGGATGCTGACAAAAACGAGATTCCTGGGTCAGAGGCAAGCAGAGCAAGCAGCATGAGAGTTGGCATATTTGAATCAGCACCTCTTGCTCCTGTGCTGTACAGGAGTGACACACATGCACCCAGAAGGAAGCCTGAACGCAGTTGCATTTCAGGATAGGAATTTTTGAGTTTAGGGAACCTGAATCTTTTACAATGGGCAATAAGCATGCCTGCTCTAGGGGAAGGCATTCTATGTGCCAAGGCTGTTTGCTATACAAACATCCTTGAAGAGACAGTCCAGAACAAATGGCAACCAATACCTTGCTCACAAAACACGCTGCAATGTGAGAAATCCTTTAAGAATTATCTCCCAACATTTGGCAACCTGTATATATATAAAAGAAGCAAATTATACTTATATATCACTTTACTGGGAAAACTGTTTCCAGAAGATATACTTAATTATGGTCTTTCTTTAGAATTCAAATTTAATGCAAATGATAACATGCTTTCCCAATAAACATCTCACTTTATAAATGGAGCTTTATTCTCTCAAATGCCAAGCAATAGTATTGTATCTATTTAATGGGATATCATGCTTATTAGAACCTATCATTATTTGAGACTCCAATATGGACCAGATACTGTGCTAGTTTTGTGGTAAACCTATATTATTACATTTTATCTTCAAAATTTAGTGCAAATTAGACATTATTTTACAGTGTTGGAAACTGAAGCTAAATAAATGATCAACATCTAGGTACATTTGCTTCCTAAAGCCGTGCTTTTTCTACTAACCTGTGTGGTTGGCATGGTAGCCAACAAATAACACATGGAAAGTAAAGTGGCCTGAAACCTAAGTCGTAGTCATTGACAACTAAGGTTTACTGAGTGCTGCCTGAACTCAGTCATTCTTATTTTCTAAGCCAGTGCATCAATCTCATGTGTATGAGAGATACCTGAGGAGTATGTGAAGATGTGGATTCTTAAGCTTCAGCCCAGAAGATTCTAGTTCAAATGATCTTTGTTGAGGTCCAATAATTTCTATTTTAAGCAAACTCTTGAAAATATTTTAAATGTTGGTGGTCCTTAAAACTCATCTGAAGAACACTAGGAAATAATAAAAACTATAAAAAGAATGATATAAGAGCAGTGACAAGGTGGCCACTCTAGAGCAGACTTACAGTTTTACAAAATGTAGGGGTGCCAGTTAATTTGAAGAGCTACTATAGAAGCTAATCAGAAAGAGAAATTTAAACAATGACAAAAATAGAAGCACACATTATTATCAACCAAATGTGGGACTGGATTATGAAAAATACAGGGGAAATAATATCCAAAATATATAGATATAGAAGTGACCTGGTTTGTTATTTTGTCATTTAAATTAAGAATTCCAGATCCCAATCTTTTCACAAAGATTTATTTCTTACTTCCCGAAGATTTTATGAGAAATAGAGCAGACTGGCATCCAGGGAAATGCCGTGAAATTTGCAACCTCTGTGAGCCTCAGAAAAATGGCGATAATAAAGTTGGCTTTGTAGGGTTCTTATAAAGATTAAAATCATTTTTCAAGTATCTAGTATAGTATCTAGCACACTGCAGGCACTCATTAAATGTAGTGCAGGTATGTGCTTTTCTTTTGTTTTCCCACCAAAGTCACAAATGAGTGAGAAAGCAACAACTGGTAAGTCAATCTTGAGTCAAGCTTGGCACCAAGGCTGATTGTGAAAGGTTCTTGTCCTGCTTCCAGTGCCTGACTTGAGATCTGAAGCAGAAAGGGGATGCTGAGAGCAGTCCTGCATTCTAAAGATGAAGGGTTTCTGCCAGAAGGTAGAACTTTGCTTTTCATGGACACTATGTCATTATGTACTAAAGTTCGGTGTATTCTTCAGGTTTGTCTCTAATAGATGTGAATACAAATCAGTGATATTTAATGATTTCATATGTATTTTGTTCAATAGCTTAGGAAATCTAATTTTCAAGGATTAAGTAATTTTAAATGAAGGATATAAGATATGATACAAGAAAAAAGAAAGGTTGTAATATATATTGGGTTGATATCTACAGATTATTTGTCATTCCGTGTCTGAAAGCTGCAATGTATAATCCATTTGCTTTTTCATTTCCTCTATTCAAATTCTATCTTCAACATAGTGAGCCCAAACAAAACCAAATTCCTTTCATGCCCTCTACTGGATATCTGAAGTTAAACATCAATAACACTGCAAAGTAACCAAAATAATGATACACATAATATCCAGAATGTTCTTTTACAGCCTCTTTAAATAAAAATTCAGATACATTGGTTCGCTGATATCAGAATTCCTTTTTCTGCCTAAAAATGCAAATTTCAGAGTCACTTCTTCATATTATATGGAAATTATTTGTTGAGGGAAAAGGAGTGAATAAATGTAGTTTGTATAACTGTCACCTTTGAGGTGTCTCAAAGGAACAGCAGTGTCACTGGCTGCTGTGATACTTAAGCTTCCTTTTTTTTTCTGTCCTGGTTCAATAGTAAAATCTACCAGCAGTTGAAATCTATATTAGGAGGGTGGTATGGTAGAGCCCACAACTGAAAAAATTCTCCATATTAGCTGTTCCCATCAGACAAAACCCATCAGAAGGAAAGCAAAGAAATTCTTTGCTTGGTGACCTGGCTGTCTATGACCATCTTGGCATCCACTTTAAGGGTGTCTGGAAAGATGTCCCCTTGCCCCCAGTTCAGCTCACCTACCCTCTCCCAGGGCATTGTTTTACTCAGCAGTGCCATACCAATTATTAAATTTGTAAAATTTCCATAGCAGTTGTTATGTGGCCACTGCCCTTAGCTACCATCTGCCACTCACCACACCTTGGCTTTCTCACAATCAAGAAATTGAAAGGTCAAATCCGGGTCTACTCACTCCACGAAATTTCCAGATCCAATCCACCCAGACCCCTACATCCTTCAGGCCCTACACAGGCCTAAATGGGTGTAGTCCTGTCTATGTCAACCGGGCCCCAGACATCAGCACCAGAGATGTTACCGCAGACCTACACGTCAGCAGGACCAAGGAAGAAAGGAGGTCCTATGATTTTCTCTCTATGTAGCAATAATAGGTAAGATTTATGGAGAACATATTACATGCCAGGTACAATACACATTGTTTCATTCACTCTGTAACAGCTCTGTTTTACAGATGAGTAAACAGAAACATCTGATAACTTCCACCTAGTGCATGGAGAACTAGAATTTGAAGCAGGTCTGACCAATACCAAAGCCTGATGTCTAGTGAATTTCACACCATGCTGCAAATCTGAAGACTCTGCAGCAGATTTTGAAGGTACTTCCAGCAGAGGAGTTTCAGAAATGGTTTGCACAAACACAGGATCACCAAGTGATCACATGGGAAGACCACGTGGGAAAGTGGGTAGTCTCAGTCACTCTCAGTTGCACCCTCTACTTCAGGGAGGGGAAGGGAACAAAACTTCAGATTACCAATGATGCAACTCCCATAAAAACCAAATAAGAAAAGCCCCCCAGACTCCTCCTTCAGCCTGTTATTTAATATTGGGTGCTGAAGGATCTTTGGGGATGGGAGGAGGAGCAATCATGATTCTCATGCAAATATAAAACATACTTATGTCAAACTTTCATTTAACTCATTAATTAAACGAGGTAGCAGGTAAAATACTAGTAGAAGCTAATAACTCAACATGAAATCCCGTAGCTCAATTGCTTGGTGATTGAGAGAATAAGGCTTCATTAACAACAGGTTCAGAGGAAGCCAAAAAGCAGAGACATTTATAGATCAGGAAGAGTGAAATGGATTTGCAAATGGAAACAAAATTGGTGCTTTTTTGTGTGTGGACAGGGGGAGAAGTCAATTAACTTTCCACTGGACAGAATTTATTTATATGTCTATGGACATATTTGCATTGCTATCAGTTTTGTACAAGTTAACTTTTATCTCTACAAAATTGTACAATAGCCTAGTCAAAGACAAAGGTGCATATTCTGATAGGAACATAATCCCCAGCAGTGGTGATAGCATTACCTTTAATATTACCTTGAAAAGACATTAATCCTGATTAATCTTGTTTGTTTGTATATTCCAATGTCTTTTTTTTTTTTTTTTTTTTTTTTTTTTTTTGGAGACTGAGTCTACCTCTGTTGCCCAAGCAATTGTTCATGCAGTAGCAAGATCTCAGCTCACTGCAACCTCCGTCTCCTGAGTTCTAAATGATTCTCCTGTCTCAGCCTCCGAGTAGCTGGGATTACAAGTATGTGCCACTACACCCAGCTAATTTTGTTTCCTAACATGATCAAGTGGTGAAAAAATTAATAGAACTGATACGTTAGCACTGGCCTACCTTTATGAGCAGTTGCCTTAGGGTTTGGATTGGGAATGAGTAAGAAAGATTAGAAAAATCAAAATTTACCTTCTCCAGCCTCATTCTCAGCACAGTATTTCAGAGATGAAATATAAAAGCAAAGATCTGTAATCCCAGCACTTTGGGAGGCCGAGGTGGGCAGATCACCTGAGGTCAGGAGTTGACCAGCCTGGCCAACATGGTGAAACCCTGTCTCTACTAAAAATACAAAAAACTAACCGGGCGAGGTGGCGGGCGTCTGTAGTCCCAGCTACTCGGGAGGCTGAGGCAGGAGAATGGCATGTACCCGGGAGGCGGAGCTTGCAGTGAGCTGAGATCCAGCCACTGCACTCCAGCCTGGGCGACAAAAGCGAAACTCCATCTCAAAAAAAAAAAAAAAAAAAAAATAGCCAGGTATAGTGGCATGCACCTGTACTCCCAGCAACTCTAGAGGCTGAGGCAGGAGAATCGCTTGATCCCATGAGGTGGAGGTTACAGTGAGCCGAGATCGTGCCACTGCACTCCAGCCTGGGTGCCACAGTGAGACTATGTCTCAAAAAAAATAAATAAATAAAAATTTAAAAAGCAAAGATATGTTCTCATTTATTAATTAATGTAACTAGTTCTTATTGACACCTACTATATGCCCCACTCTAGAAGACTATGGGTCTACATGGGTTTCCGGTGAACTAGTCAAGTAACCATGACTACACACATTTAACACCAAACAAGATAAACTACCAATCCAAAAATACAGTGTAGAAAATTCTGTTCACCTGTTCATCACTTAGGCAGTTTACTCACCCATTTGTTTTTTCATGGCTGATACAACTTGTCTGCGAATTTTTCCCCATACTCTTGCTCCGCCTACTCCCATCATCCCCAGCTCTAAGGCTGGAGCATTCTTGCTCATTTGAAGGTCTATTAGAACACCCCAGTAAAGTAGTAAGTCTTAAAGACAGTATCACATCACAGTAGAACTGGGATAAGATTTTCTTTGATAGCAAAATCATAACCCTTTCCAAAAAATGTACAAGCTGGAGGCCTTCTTTCCATGCCTTTAATCTTCAGCCTTATTATCTAAGATTTTATTTATACTTGATTTAAAGTTTGCAAAATTTCAAATCAAATTAGGTCTGTATTGATGTAAACATGGGTGAGCCAGGGTGCCATTGGTGGGCAGAGAGAAAGATGACATGTATCTACCAGAAGGTGGCAGTGTTGTTTCTCCAAACATCTCACAGGGCAGACAGGCTCTAGAATGTCAGGATTAAAAACTAGGTGAGGTTATTTCTTGACCCATTCTACAGTTAATTCTCACATGCCATATACAATAAACAATATGGTCTCAATCTACTGCAAGATTCATATGAAATAATTCCCAAAATATACACAGAGGCAAAACATCATCAAAATATTTTTCTTTTAAAGTATAATATGAGTTGACAGAAATGTATTGCTCCATCACTTTGTGCAAGTCTTCCTGCTGAAGTTCTATGTGGAAGACAAATGGAAATAAAGGATCTTTATAAGGTTCTTTAAATTCCTTTATGGAATTTGGGATATACCTGGGAAGAAAAACTATATTCATAAAATCATCGGAATGTCTCTCATTTAAAATTCCTGGCCCCAATCTAATTAGACGCTTCTAGATCTTTCCTCCTCTTAGACACCAAACTAGTCAATTGTCATCTAACTCTTAGGTCTCTCTTCATCCTTAGCCTATCACGGCCATACTTTATTTAACCCTTTCACTTCTTTGACTTGAAGTATCTCAGCACTTTATATTTCTGGTGCTGGAAGGCAAAGAAAACAAGTCTCGAGGTAGCCCTTTGCAGTGGAAATCAAGGGGACATTTTTCAATCCTTCTTCCCTGACAGCCAAATATTACTGAACTCTGAGATCTTGGGAGGATGCCTGACTTGAGCCTTGCACTTCTCCCAAGGCTTACTAGCCAATGTGACATTTCACACAGAAACCCCAGCAGCCTATCTACATGGAACAAAATTTAGCAGCCAACAATAAAAAACAAAAATAAAAAGGCTTATATTGCTTATATTCCCCACAACTTTAACCGTTTCACAACTACATGTTAGTATGTTTACTAATATGTTATAAAAAAGAATGGTTAGTATTCTTTACATTCTCCTCAGCTTGCCTCAACAACAACAACAACAATAATAACAGTAATCAGTAGTCTATTGTAGGGTTTTTTCTCTATCATGCAAGAGTTCTTGTTTGGTTGTGATTACATGAAAGTCACCATATGAACACCACGTCTATATTACTACCATGGCTCAGAAAGCTCATTAATTGAGTGTCTCTGACACAATGTTACATAACTCTGGAAATGACATAGTGGGGATAGAAGGAGTGGTTAGTTGTGCATTAGTCTATTTTACCACGCTTACAGACAAAACAAATACTAAAGTCAGCTAACATCTACTGATCTCTCTTCTGTCCACCATCTCTCAGATTTGAGGTTGTTTTATTAAAGTTCATTGCTGAGAACACAAAGGCTGATGCTACAGAGGGGAAAACACCAGATCCACTACCAAACAGCTAAAGCCATATGCGCTTGCTCCATGAATGCCCATTTTTCATCTTTAGTGGGCTTCAAAGTTAAATAGGACAGATAACACACAGGAAAATACGACTGTAGCAAAAGACAGAAACTACACTGTGGCTACAATTAAATCTTTATACCAATCATGCATGTTTAATGTGAACGTTTATGGAAATTGTCTCTTAATGTTTAGGTGGTGGTTTTCTTCATTGGTTATTTATGATGCTTTGATCCTGGAAACACAAGCTAAATGAGAAAGCCAGAGAAAGGGATTTACTTAACAACAGATAACCCTGTCCTATTATAAATTACAAGAAGAAAGCCAATCATCTTTCGAGCTGCATCATCATAAACAAACTTAAAAAGAAGAAGCTATCAGGATTCATGGCATCTTTTTTCCTTCCCAACTTGGAATTCCCCAGTATGCACTGTCTGACTGGTTTCTGTTCTCTAGTAGGGATAGGTCCTTTGCCATGTTGATTAGCTTAATTGTGCCATTTTAGTATTTGGAATGTGAACATAGAAAAAAATTTTCAATAAAATCGAAGAATTAATAGTTAAATGCCTTCAGCCAAGTAGGAATAGTTTAAGGGAGAGGGCAGTGATGGATATTAAAATTAGGTCTAAGAGTAGAAAAAAAGAAAGGGCCTGAGAACCCCAGGAGCGAAGCTGACTCTGAGTCTGTTCAGTTCTTCAGTGTTGATTCAGGTCTCTCAAAGTTAGACCTCCAGAGGGGTCTTTATTCTGAAATGTGAGTGTGAGATTCCTAGGAGAATATTATAAATCTGCAGTGCACATTCTCCTGGGATTAAGCTTCTTCAAACACATTCACCAATGTGAAAGTAACTGAACCCACATGCTAAGCCTCAAAGCAAGACCACTATTTATTTGATTCTACCTCTCTCAAATTACGTGTCCAGCCAGACGCGGTGGCTCATGCCTGTAGTCCCAGCACTTTGGGAGACCGAGGCAGGCAGATCATGAGGTCAGCAGATCGAGACCATCCTGGCTAACGCGGTGAAACCCCATCTCTACTAAAAATACAAGAAATTAGCCAGGCGTGGTGGCGGGTGCCTGTAGTCCCAGCTACTCGGGAAGCTGAGGCAGGAGAATGGCATGAAACCGGGAGGCAGAGTTTGCAGTGAGCCGAGATGGCGCCACTGCACTCCAGCCTGGGTGACAGAGTGAGATTCCATCTCAAAAAAAAAAAAATTATGTATCCTTGGATGATTGCTTAGGACACATATTGATATCAATATGCCTAGGACACATATCATCCAAGAAATTCTGCCATTTTCAGAAAAGCTAATTGATGTTTGGCTCTGTGTCCTGAAAAAAAATGGATTAATCCCCACTTCACACTAGGGATAATCTCTAGAAATATTATAAACATATTGAAGATGCCTGGAGTAAACAGAAAAGCTAGAAACTTGTGCGGCAGTTTATTTCCGTATCAGGAGGAGATCCCATGAGTCACTCATGACCATTCACATGTCTAAAGGAAACTTTCCAAGTTTTGCTTTTACAAAGCCAAGAAATTTTGCCCCCCATGGGAAATAAAATGCAGCAAACAAGGTAAAAAAAACTGTCTTAGGTAGTCTCATCAACCAGTTACCCACCAGGGATGACAGCTCCTGGCTACCCTCCAGCCTGTGAACAAAGCTAGACCTCCCAGATCCCAGGCCCTGCTGACGTCTACCTTTTCTTAAGCCCATTCTTTAAGCAGCATCTTCCTGCCTATCAGGCCTGGGCACCCTCCGAGGTAATGCAGAAAGCCGGAAGAGAACTCTACAAAAAGGGGTGAAATCATTCGTGGAATCTACAGGAATTGGCATATTTTCTGAAATGGTTCCATGCATGACTTTGTCACACATATTAGCTGGCCTGGCCCAACGGGCAGGATCGTTGTCAAGACTGAGATATTCAGTTCACTGCAGAGGATGGGGACTCTAATAATAACAGTTAAAACCATTTCTGGAAGGGTTCTATAATAGCACACTTAGACCTGGTGCTAACCACCTTTGAATCCACATACATAACATAAATAAGTGGAGTTTTTAAAAAATGAAATAAAGTCACAGTTATTTCTTATTCTGAGTTGTGTTCCATGACCCTGTTCACCTTGTGAAAACTCGCCAAGCTCTCCACTTAGAAGTGTGTACATTTCCATATACGTCAGTAAAATGTTTCCTTTAACAAAAAAGCAGAGGATTGTTTTAGATATGATATCATCAAATTCTGATCTGTAGGGCAAATCCTGCCACCTACTGCTTTTGATGACCTGTGATCTACAAATGGTTTGTATATTTTTTAATGGCTGGAAAAAAATTAGAAAAAATGTTTCATGGCACTTGAAAATTATATGAATTTATTGAAATATAATTACATTCATTCCTTTACATATTGTCTATGACTGCTTTTGTGCTACAACACCATAGTTAAGCAGTTGCAACAGAGACAGTATGGGCTGCAAAACCTAAAATATTTATATTATTATATGCTATTTATAATATATATAAATATTTGTATTCATATCTGTCCCTTTACAGAAAATATTTGCTCACCCTTGTTCTAAATTAAAGGGCAAAAGGTACAGGACAACCAAATACAGTGCATAATTCTTAATGGTTCTAGATCAGAAAAAAAAAATCCTATAAGGAACATTTTGGAAACAATTTGGGAAATGCAAATATGTTTTGTATAAAAGACAGTAAATTTATAACAATGTTAAATTTCCTGGTATGATAACAGTGTTGTGGCTATGTGAGAGGATGTCCTTGCTCTAAAGAGATATATACTCAAGTATGTAGAACAGGAAGAGTCTAATATTTGTAACTTACAAATGATTGGGGGAATATATACAAAGAGTGCACAAATGTATCACAAATGTGATAAAATGTTAACAATCAGTAAATGTAGATAAAGGATATAAGGGTTTTTATCCTCCTATTCTTTCAACATTTCTGGAGGTTTGCAAGTTTCCAAAATAAAAAGTTGAGGACAGTAAATACAACCATAAAAACAATCATTTTAAAAGAACTCACCAGTCAGGATGTAAATGATTGATCAGTGCCACATGCTGAGGGTCAATTAGTTAATACAAGTGGTTTGAGGTTTGCATCTAAACCTCTTCAGCAGTTGTATTTTGGGGGTTGTCATCTATCAGCGCACAGTTCTCATCCTTGTGGCTTTTCTGAATTCTCCTTTCTGTTTTTTCTGAGCTGATTCCAGACTGCAAGGGGTTTACCAAAGATTTACTTGTCATTTGATCTCCACATTTGCAGCAAATATGATAGTCAGTGTTTATCCTGTCTTTCAAGAAACTTTTTTTTAATTACCCACATACAATGTGGTTTTCTGTTTTTCCTAGTGGGTCATAGAAATCCATCATTAAGTGTCATTTTGCCTTTTAAGAATTATTTAATTCCTTGAAGATTTATTATCTCTTTAATCAGAGCAGACTCTTAACACACCAGTAATGACCAGTAACATACCAGTAATTACACACCATTTTCAACCTATATTTCATCTGTGTATTTTTATGGGAGTTTCTTTTCTAAATTATGCTTTTGTCTGTGGGCAGTAGTCTTGAGGTTTAGGAACCAGCTGATGTACCGTTTATCTTGAAAGGCTACATATGGATCTGCAAGGGCTTTGAAATTCCATTCAGAAGCACTTGCAGGCAGGGACCATAATGCATTGCTGATTCTGGAATGTAGTAAATGTAATTGTCACTCTTTGGGACCAGTCCCTTGACTTTCATGTCAGGTTGGCTCATTTTAATATAAACTCCATTTTATCACATTTATTTTGTCTCAGATTGTCAAGCAGAGGCTGTGCAGGTTGTGGCTTCTCAAGAAAAAGAAAACAGCATTTGTTTTATTAATAGAGTCGATGGTTTCTTCAAAGCAAAAATGTAGATCAGAAACAAATTATTCTTTGCCCACTGGCTGAGATTTAAAATATCTCTCCAACTGTCACAGAAAAGAACTAGACTTAATTCAATGTAAAATACATGAACCAGTTTCTAAAAATAAAATTGGAAGCACTTTAGTTGCTATAAACTTCATTCCAGGAAAGTGAGTTATATGAGTATTTTATATTGTTTTATGGGACTTGGAGATTAAAATGATTTTTGGTTGACATCGTGTCGGCTTCCTATTTGAATCAGTCCAGAATGAAGCTGAATAGAATTACAGGGGAAAAAATGAATGACCATTACTGGCAGTAAAACAACCAGGCTTTGCCAATAACATTTTAAACACATATACATACACTTTACACCCCCTCCACATTTTTTATTGGTTATGTCCACATAGACTGAAAATTCTACACCAGTGGTTCCTCTGGAAGCTCATTCTTGGTGACTGAAACTGTTTTATGGCATGGTCAGCTCCACAGTTTGGAGGAAGGGGGCAGTAATCGTCTCTCTGTGACCCTCATATCCCCAAACTCCCATTCAAAGTCAGCAATAGGTAGTATTACCTTCTTCCTGTGAAAAGGTTAAGCTCTGATGGAAATGAAATGTTTGGTGAGCCCTGAATAGGGCTTTTGCAAAAGGAAGTGCAAAAGTTAAACAATCAGACATAGGTAGTGGAATAATAGTTTATATCTTTTTTCTTCTTGGTAATTTCTTTTTATTGTCCAGTACTTCTATCATTTCTACTGAACCTTAATGCTAGGGCTTATTATCCCAGTGAAGAAGGAACACTAAAAATCTTAGCATGAATGAAAGAATCAAATAATGGGCTCAAAAGCCTATGTTGAGTTCCAAAAATAGGTTTTAGGCCTATGGCAAAGACAGATTTGAAGGAGATTGGGGGAAGTTTTCTTAAGCTCCAGAAGGAAAAGTACATGAAGCTCTCAGAACATAGTGTTTTATGACAAAGTCTAATCTCTAACTGCAAAAGTACTTGTCCCAAAATATAGAGAGATGATAAGACTTAAGGGAGGGAGAACATGGGGAGTCAATCAGCTAAAGGGAGTTAGTGATGTGGTCTCTGTAAGAGGGTTCCACATGCTGCTCCCTCTGGGTCCAAAACCCTGGGAAAGAAGGGAAGATGGAAACCTTCAGAAAGATGCAGGAAGACTCTGTGTCTGAAATGCTGGGAGGAAGCCGCCTTTCAGGGCACCCCATGCCAACATGGAGTAGCTGCAGTAAAATGGAAAGGATGAGGCATGTTCAAGGAGAAAGGAGATGAGACCCCACCTCATACTCAGATGCCACACTGAAGGAGCCCCTGCAAGTGATCAGGGACTTGAATGAGCACAGAGGGAACTAAAATATCAACTTGCAGAAGAGGAAGAGAGATTCCCACAGTAGAGGCTGTGGGATGGGCAGCCACAGTCAGAGATGAGATGGGAAAATGTTGCTGAGTTTCAGAAGCCAGAGAGCCACTGGCCAATGTTGAGGCAGGAAGTACGGGAAAGCAACAGGGGAGACACCAACCAGCAGAGCTATTGTCCTGCAGTGAGCCTGTTGCGACAAGAGGCTTTGAGTGACAGCAACAGTGGATGCCAGTGGAGAAGTAATTGCAGATCAAAGGTTTCTCTGCCAATGTCAAAGTTATGCGTAAGTCTTCCAGAACCTCTGACCAACCCCAGGGAGATGGCAAGGAAAAGGAAGGTGAGGTGAAACAAAATGCCTAGGTACCCCCAAAGAGACTGAGTTTAAGCTAAATGCAGTGGTTCTCAGCCAAGGACAATTTTATACCTCCAGGGACATTTGATATGATCTGGAGACATTTTGTGGTTGGCACAACTAGGAAGAGCAGGAGGCTCCTGGCGTCTTGTGAGTGGAGGCCAGGGATGCTGCTAAACATCCCAAAACATGTAGGACAACCTTCACAACAAAGAATTATCCTGTCCAAAATGTGAAGAGTATTGATGTTGAGAAACCCTGAGCCAAAGTAACTGAGTTATCAGCAGAAATGAGAACATGAGAAATGTTTAAAAAGGAAATTTACACTTTTGCACACCCAAATTCCTATAACTGAACACACACACACACAATAACACAAAGATGGAGGTTTGAAGAACATGGGGGAGTGGAAGTTAAAATGGTAGTAGACAGCCCTGAGAAATGTCAAAAAATTTTTAAGCTCACAACTGCACTTTTTTTTTTAGGCAAAAAGAAGTCTTGCCAAAAAGTTACAAGCAGTCAAAATGTGACTGTTACTGGCACTATTTTGACCTTGTAGTTTTTGCTTCTCCTTGGTCAACAAAAGGGTGTGCAGGCTGCACTTTCCCCAGCTGGGTGAAAAGAAAAAAAAAAAAGGGCAGAGGAAACTGGAATAGACTTCTACTCTACTGACACTGCTCCTCAGATCCAACATCAAGCTAGATAAGCAAGCCCTGGCTGGTCAGTCTAGAGGTTGTTGTTCCACCACTGAGTGACACAGGCCATGCTACATTTGCAAGAAAAAAATGAGCAGGAAAAACAAGTGTAGGTCACTGGGGTTGAGCAGGCATCCACCCCTTCAAAACTCTGCATGGAAGAGGTAATCCTTGTAAGAGGCACAGCTTACCAAGGCACAGAGCTTCCAGTTCTTGTTGTAGCTGAATAAGATGGTAATATCCTGGCTGCTCGTTTCAAAGTCTGTGACTCAGCAATGCATTCTGGTATCACAGACCTGGGGATCACCATCAAGTTCCTCTGCCTGAGAACTGGGTCCCAACCTGGATCGCCTGGCTATGATCACCTTGATCTTGGGATCCTCCAGGAGGGAAGGGTTCTCAGCCTTGGCCCAGGGCTGTCAGGAGAGCCAAGGGGACCACAGGCAGTCACCACAATGCCTTTAGAGTGGCAGTACTTTATTAACTTCTCCTGAGTGAGGCACGGGTGGCACTCCATTTGGTTAACTGCTGGCTTATAGTTTAACCCAGGTTTGTTTAAAATCCCCTCAACCTGGAGATGGTTGAAGGTGGAGATGCCAGTAACTTTCACCAGCCCTTCATCCACCAGCTCTTTATGGCCACCCATGTGTCCACAATGTCAGTGTCACTGGGAACCATGTGCCTGACTCATCCAATGGGAAGGATTCCTTCCCAGGCTTACAGCTGGCTGGCCAGAGAACAAGATAGTAGTCCAGGTAGCCCTGCTTAGGGTCACTGAGCATCTTCTGACAGGCTCTTTTCACCAGGCCCTTTCCATGGTACGTGCAGCAGAGTTTGCTGATGATGAAGAGCTCCTCATGCTTCACCATCTGCCCCCTGAACTTCTCCTGAATGGCCACCCCTATCCCATTCTCATTCTGGTACCTGGGCTCAGTTGATGTGGCGGTACCTGATATCAATCGCCACCTTCACAGCCTTGGCCACCTGGCCTGGAGAGGACATTCAGGTGCCCAGCCCCAGGATGGCCATCTTCATGCCATTGTTGAGCACGAGGTGGCTGGCCATGGATGCAGTGCTTCCCAGACCACTTCCCAGAAACATGCACAGAAACTTCAATATTTAAAGGTTAGGTAGGAAACACCAGTAAAGAAAGACTTGGAAGAACTCGGGAGCAGTGGCTCACGCCAATAATTCCAGCATTTTAGGAGGCCGAGGCGGGTGGATCATGAGGTCAGGAGATCAAGACCATCCTGGCTAACATGGTGAAACCCTGTCTCTACTAAAAACACAAAAAAATTAGCCAGGCGTGGTGGTGGGCACCTGTAGTCCCAGCTACTCGGGAGGCTGAGGCAGGAGAATGGCGTGAATCCGGGAGGTGGAGCTTGCAGTGAGCCAAGATCGCATCACTGCACTACACTCTGGACGACAGAGTGAGACTCTGTCTCAAAAAAAAAAAAAAAAAAGAAAGAAAGAAAGAAAGACTTGGAAGAGGGACAGCAAGGTACTAAAGACACCAAGAGAGTGTATATTATCACAACAACTAACGAAAAAGGACAGAGGAGCTCAAGAAGGACAGAGTAAACTGTGTAAAATGCCCTAAGAAATCAAGGTGATAAGCTAAATGTACAGATGAGTTGAATTCTGCTTCTTGTCTATTAGGGGAGGTGGGGAGGAATGGGATCCAGAGAACACATGAAAGGATTCGCTTTAGATGAAAGAGATTCCTCCTCCACTGGAACAGGAGAGAAGAGAATAGGTGCTAATACAAGTAGGTTTATAAATCGTATTGCAATAAGTTGTGAATTTCCCACTTAGGAAGCAAAAAGTCATCTGCAGAAATTGAGAGGAAGAGAAGAGAAGCCAGAGAGTGTGGAAGATTTGAAATGGCAATTATAGAGAGTGGTGGGCCAGTCAATTAAATCAATTTGGTAGGATGCACGGGCAGCATGGAGTGCCCAGTTGAGGCTGGTGACTATGAAACTGTAGTGACAATGGGCAGCCTATATGTGATAACTCCCCAGCACTTCTCAGCTGCCTGATACAATCACAGAGATGACAAAATAGCTAGTTTAGCCAACAGAGGGTTTGGTTAGGATCAGTGGTTATTTAAGTGGGATTTGTGTCCGAATCACACTGGGAATTTTTTGGGAACACTCACATACATGCATGGACTATGTCCCTGAGATTCCAGGCTTCATAAACCTGATGGTTGGCCAGGACATCTGTGTTCGGAGGAAGTTTCCCAGTGATGTGCAACAGCAGTTATGAACCACTCATCAGTTCGGGTGCAACTAAAGAAGACTGACAAGGGAGTGAGCAAGAGTGACATTGGGACAATGGGCAGTAAAATCTAATCCAAATTCAAGAGAAAGGTAAAGACATAGCGTCTCACAGGTAGGGATAATACAGAGATCAATAGGTAGGAGATCCCATAAACTCAAATAACAGGACCTATATAGAAAGAGTGCTTATAGCAAGTCCTAGAAAGGGCGAATTTAGGCTGGGCACCGTGTCTCACACCTGTAATCCCTGCACTTTGGGAGGCCGAGGTGGGTGGATCACCTGAGGTCAGGAGTTCGAGACCAGCTTGGCCAACATGCTGAAACCCCGTCTCTACTAAAAATACAAAAATTAGCTCGGCAAGGTGGCAGGTGTCTGTAATCCCAGTTACACAGGAGTCTGAGGCAGGAGAATCCCTTGGACCTGGGAGACGGAGGTTGCAATGAGCTGAAATTGTGCTACTGTACTCCAGTCTGGGCAACAAGAACAAAACTCCATCTCAAAAAAAAGAAAAAAAGAAAAAAAAGAAAAAAAAGAAAGGGCAAATTTAGGGGATATTTTTATTCTCATCATAAATTTTTATGGAGAATAAAACAATAACCTATAATCTCCCATAAAGCAGTATTTTCGGGCTGGGCACGGTGGGTCACATCTGTAATCCCAGCACTTTGGGAGGCCAAGGTGGGCAGATCATGAAGTCAGGAGATCGAGACCATCCTGGCTAATATGGTGAAACCCCATCTCTACTAAAAATACAAAAAAAAAAAATTAGCCTGGGCATGGTGGCGGGAGCCTGTAGTCCCAGCTACTGGGGAGGCTGAGGAAGGAGAATGGCATGAACCGGGAAGGTGGAGCTTGCAGTGAGCCGAGATCGTGTTACTGCACTCCACCCTGGGTGACAGAGCAAGACTCTGTCTCAAAAACAAACAAACAAAAAAACAAAAAGCAGTGTTTTCTTGTAAATGATGGCCCAGAAATGCTTGCTATTTCTTTGATACTAATTAAACACTGAAATTTCTACAGATTGATTAGGTCATAGAATGTTGCCCATAGCGGCTATAAGCTTGTGCCCCATTATTCACAGATGTCTGCCCACAGTGGACAAAAAACAAAAAGAAGAACACACTTTAAGTATGGAAAGAGAAAATCCATGATGAGAAGGGCTGTCAATACACTGACAGCTGGAGCTCCTGGGGAAGCTTTAATCACTTTACCATAAGCCATGGTTTTTTTGTCATCCAAACTGCAAGAGAGTAACACTAAATAAGAGACAGAGGTTGTAACATTCTTATACAATTCATACTTTGCCGTTTTCCTGTACATTTACTTTTATAATTCTCCTTATAGTAAATAAAGTTATCCCTATAAAAGAACATTATTTTAGGATGGAGGCAATAAGAAGACTTTGAATAATGAGAGCCTTAGAAAACAAATTCGAAGAATTTTCACCTCGGGATAATAAATTATTTAGATAGATCATGTTTTTAAGACCAATGAATCTTTAAAGTTGTCTGCTTCTAATTTCAAGAATATTAGCTATGATCTGTGATATTCTCATCCCCCAGCAGCCCTTCTGCCCAACACTACCAACAAGGAAGATTGCTTGTGCGTTGGGTTCAGTGTCTAACTCCACTGGCATAGTGGAGACTGAGCCTGTGCACTGGCCTGAGGGGCTGAACAAAGTCTGTGAAGAGAAGAGAACACCCTCTGAAAATTGGCCTCCCAGCCTGGCCTAAGGGTGACTTCTCCTGTCACACTCTATGGGGTTGGCCGATGGTGAAGGAGGAGTCTCTCCTTGTAGCATTCCCTCAGGGACAAGTTTCTATATTAAAATCTAGTGGCTTCCAGAGCTTTGTTTTGTTTTGATTTTTTTCCCCAGGATTGGATCCAAATTCAATGGCAGAGAAGACTCTTCAGGGTCCAGCCACTGGTTCCATCTCTAGCCCCTCTCCTATCACTTTTCTCTCTCTTTGAAGCCTGCACACCAGCCACACCAAGTGATAGTATTTCTGGGTGATAACATGCTTTCATGACTGTGTCTTGTACATATGTCTTATACACAATCCCTTAAACCTCCTGGTTGGGAGACAGAGCACAGATTCTATTCCCAGCTTTGCCATCAACTATACAGGTGACCTCAGTTTGTTTCTCTGTCTATAGCATAAGGGGGTTAGAGGCTTAATCATTGCTAAGTTGTGGCCTATGGTTCAAATCTGGCCCCATATAAGCTTAGACATGCATTGTGTGTGTGTATCACTCTCCAGTCCAGCCCAGCCCAGTCCCCCACTTTCTCTCATCTATACCCAGCAGTGTTACACATTTACATCAGTTTCTGGCCCTTAAAGGTACATTAATAGGCCACCAAGAGGCCAGATGATCTCTAAGGTTTCTTCCATGTGAAATAAATTAACTCCAAAAACACAGGCTCAAGCAGATGGTAAATGTGCAAGAAATGCATAAAAGACCTCAGCATCAGGTACTAGAGACCCTATCAAATAGTCCTGGACTGACACCAAGACCTTTATAAAACAATCAGATTCCCTTGACTGATCCCATATGGCTAACGACTTTGCTTTCTTTTACCATGTGGCTTAGCAGGTATTAGCACCGTTGCTCCCGGGATGGTCTGCTTTTCCACACAAAATCAAACTGATTTCTCCACAGAACACCTGTTCCTTTTGAAGCTGTAACCCAATGATCAATAATCTTTATTTTCCTTCCTGAATAGTAATTTACTCAAGAGAAAACCGAGGTCCTACTATTTTTCATTTTAACACGGACTAGTATCTGCAAGTTTCTGTTGTAACAGAGGAAATCTGGAGCCCATTTCTCTCAACCACTTGATTTTGACAGGATCATGAACCACTGGAATTCCAGTCCACCCTGGGGAAACATGTTGCTCAGACCTGTGATATATGCTCATCTACTCCCAACATCCATTTCCTTTGACATAAAGTATATGGCCTTTCCTCTGACCAAAGCCCACTTCTTCTTAAACTAGTTTGAACCTTTTTTGCACTAAACTGTATGCTGATCAGGTGTGGCAGAAACAAATAAATCATCCAATTTTCCCAAAGAGAAAAGGCTATGAAGACTGCTAAAAGGCAGAGGACTGGATCAGAGGGTCTCGTAAGACCCCTTCTAGCTCATCTGTTTTGTACTCTAAGTTCATTAAAAGATTGTGCCAGGCCTGGTGCAGTGGCTCGCGCCTGTAATCTCAGCACTTTGGGAGGCTGAGGCAGGTGGAGCACAAGGTCAGGAGATGGAGACCATCCTGGCTAACATGGTGAAACCCCGTCTCTACTAAAAATACAAAAAAAAATTAGCTGGGCGCAGTGGCGGGCACCTGTGTTCCCAGCTACTCAGGAGGCTGAGGCAGGAGAATGGTGTGAACCCAGGAGGCAGAGTTTGCAGTGAGACAAGATCACGCCACTGCACTCCAGACTGGGCGATAGAGCTAGACTCCATTTCAAAAAAAAAAAAAGATTGTGCCAAAACAGTGAATGCCTCATAATAATTCATGAATAGAAATTATTGCTGAAAAAGAAATGTAGAAGGAAGGAAGAAAAGAAGAAAAAAGGAAGGAAGACAGGAAGGCAGGCAGGAAGGAAGACAGGAAGGCAGGCAGGAAGGAAGGCAGGAATGAAGGAAGGAAGGAAGGAAGGAAGGAAGGAAGGAAGGAAGGAAGGAAGGAAGGAAGGAAGGAAGGAAGGAAGGGGCCGAAGCACGGTGGCTCACACCTGTAATCCCAGCATTTTTGGAGGCCAAGGCGGGCGGATCACCTGAGGTCGGGAGTCCAAGACCAGCCTGACCAACATGGAGAAACTCCATCTCTACTAAAAACACAAAAATTAGCGTGGTCGTGTGTGCCTATAATCCCAGCTACTCAGAAGGCTGAGGCAGGAGAATTGCTTGAACCCGGGAGGCGGAGGTTGCAGTGAGCCAAGATCGCACCACTGTACCCCAGCCTGGGTGACAGACGCAGAAAAAGGAGGAAAGAAAGAAAGAAAGGAAGAAGAGAAAGAAAGAAAGAAAGAAAGAAAGAAAGAAAGAAAGAAAGAAAGAAAGAAAGAAAGAAAGAAAGAAAGAAGGAAGGAAGGAAGGAAGGAAGGAAGGAAGGAAGGAAGGAAGGAAGGAAGGAAGGAAGGAAGGAAGGAAGGGAAAGAAAGGAAGGAAGAAAGAAAGAGAAAGAAAGAGAAAAAGGAAAGGAAGGAAGGAAGGAAGGAGAGAAAGAAAGAAAGAAAGAGAAAGAAAGAGAGAGAAATGTAATTGTCTATAAATACATTAATATACCTTCCTCTCCAAAAATGAAAACAAAATCATTGAGGATGTTCATATGAAGACAAAAAATTCTGGACATCAAAGGAAAGGTCAAAGTAACATGGGGCTAGAATATGCAGAGCGGCGCCCAGAGATTTGAGAATTATGTTCAGGTGATGATCTACAGCTCTGGAGACTCCAGACCTGAGATCCTCGGGATGATTTATGACTGCAGAGCTATGTGCAAGAAATGTATTTGGAAGTGGAGCAAAGAAAGATGAGCTAGTGTCTCAATAAGTGCTTGTAATCCTCTGAGAAACAGCTAAGTCCTTTTAAAATTTATAACAAATATATGAACATTTCGGATCTTGATTACCTTTTGGAAATGAGTACGTACTGTGACTGAAAAGATAGGGTGGGGATACATGCAACCAGAATTATGGTGGTTTTCAATTAATCGCATTCCTTTGACAATTTTTCTTTTATTTCTGAAACTTATTAGGCTAGGCATTATATCAACTAAGAACTCTACAAGTTGACTCTATGGTATAATCACAGTACTACATTCTAATAACTATTCATCTGCACAGCAGTCAAAAGGGCTGCTTTGCACCTACGTGGCAAAAGAGATCAATATGAGAAAGAAGAAAAAGCAACAAAAGGGAAAGAAGAGTCAATGGGAGGAAGGAAGGGAGGAGGAAAGGAGGAAGAAAAAAAGTTTTTTAAGTTAAGCAAATTGTTAACTTATTCCATCTCCAAAGTTGAAAAGGATCAGACAGTTACTAAAATAAACAATTTCTCCCCAACTCTATTTTCGTTCTTCTTTTTTGAATTTTTTTCCCCTCTATTGCTTTAGTAAGTGGTACCTTTTATTTCTATACTTTTAGTGGTTACCCTAGAAATATAATACCATACCCATGCTTATGAAAGACTAAAGTGAATGAAAATCTTTACCATGTTCTCTGATGATACAAAGCTTAAATTGTGCTAAATTAACAAAACCTATGAAAAGAGAGAAGGGAAGAAAATAAAGAAGGAAGAAAGGAAAGTGGGAGGAGGAGAACACAAGAATCGAGAGATAAATTTTCTGAAAAGATGTTTTAAAGAATGGCCTTAAGAAGGCAGACATCAAAGTCCTACAGATAAGGTAGAATAAAATGGGAGCTCAAAAAGAGAAAGTGGTTTGCCCAACATCACACAGATAGGAACAGAGCCAGTACTTGAACAAAATCTAGTACCCTTTCCCGTAATCTCATGCTGCATCACTAGAAACTGCTACTCAGTGCATGTGGCTTCCAAAGAAGTCCCAAAGGCAGGCTGGGCACGGTGGCTCACACCTATAATCCCAGCACTTCGGGAGGCCGAGGCAGGCGGATCACCTGAGATTGGGAGTTCAAGACCAGCCTGACCAACATGGAAAAACCCTGTCTGTACTAAAAATACAAAATTAGCTGGGTGTGGTGGTGCATACCTGTAATCCCAGTTACTTGGGAGCCTGAGGCAGGAGAACTGCTTGAACTGGGAAGCAGAGGTTGTGGTGAGCCGAGATCTCACCATTGCACTCCAGCCTGGGCAATAAGAGAGAAATTCCATCTCAAAAACAAAACAAAAAAGAAGTCCCAAAAGCTACTGCTAAAACCCCTTTGCAGGTCAAGGTTTGCAATGTTTCCCCCCACCCCCACCTCCACTCCATCCCCAAAAGAATGACAGCATTGGCAAATTGATCAAATAGATGTATTTGCAACCAAACAGAACTAAGACTTTCATTCCTAAATAATAACCCTGGGGGAAAAGAGTCTACATGACTGATGGCCGTTTGGAAAACTTAGTTTTTCTTTTCTGTATAAATAAACATCATTAAGTATTTGCATGGTACATCCGGTGCAAATCGAACATAAGTGATGCCAATGAGCGCTCTTAAAAATGCCTTTTTCTGCTTTACCCATCCTTCTCTATATAATCAGCTCCTTGGGAAATCCAAGCATATGCTGGTATGGCATAATGAGCCATACCTTGGCCTTCCACTTCATTTCTTTATCCCTAACATGAAATGCATGCTATCAATTTTAACAGTTCTAAAATTTTCCTACCTGTAAGATGTTATTGCATTACAGTTGTACATTGCAGTGAAATGTACATTACAGTGAAATAAAAAGGAGCTTTTGAATATGTCTGGATGCTTTTATGGATGTTGCTTCATGAGAATTTGAACTAATTTGGTCATGGGAGAAACTGTTTTAAGGTAATATGCAAAATATGTCTGTATTTTAAATATTAAATTTTACAAAAAATTGGCAGCATGTTTGCCTTGTAGTTTGGGTTTATTTTTCCATTAAATGTGTACAAGGAAACAGAGTAAATTAATCCTTTGAATTAAAAAAAAATTCATTTTGTTTCAAAATTGAGCCCAAAAAAAGATTCCAGAATCTGATTTATTAGCTAAAGTTTTAAGGGATTAGATACAGTTCTACTCAAAAATCAGGGTAAAAGTACCACAGTAATGAAATCACCTTGTATGAAATAATCTATATTACATAAAACTCTACCAGTGAATAAGCATCAGGAAAAACATTACACAGTCATTAGGGTCACAAAGCTGAGGGGAAATAATGGTAAATTCAAATGTTTTATAGTTTGAGCTTAGACACACTGGGATTCATGAAAAGTGCTAAGTAAAACAACTGAGCCCCCATGTCTGAGAGTCTAATAATAACTATTACGTTGCCATTTACAAAGCGCTTACTATGCTAAGTACCTTACACACATTATCCCATTTAATCTTCACAATAACTTATGAAGTGGGTAATATTTTTATTTCATTTTTATAGATGTCTAACTAAAGCTTAGAGAGATGGTCCACAGTCACTCAGATGATACACAGAAAAACTCCTGCGTCAAACCACGTCTGACTCCAGAATATGAATTCTTCATTATTATACAATGTGAACTTTCTATTAAATCCATTATTCATTCATTCAAACAAACACTTCTGTTGATCAAACAGCCAGCAGAAGTTTTAAAAAGTAATCAGATTTGTTTTTTATAAAGCTTTGCAATGGAGTAACAAATGGACTATGTGGAGGAAGAGCTTGGTATCAGGGACACTGCTTAGGATGCTACTGCACAAGTCTGAGCAAAACGTGAGGAAAACCCCTACTTAGGCAGGGGCAGTGGAGATGGAGAAAAGGAATCAACTTTAAATATATTTTATAATAATATGAGTAAGTGTAGATGAGAAACTGCATAGTAAGGGGTGAGGGAAAAGGAGTTATTAAGGATGACCCTGTGTCTTCTGGCTTGGAGCCTGAGTGATGCCACTGATGGAAGGGAGAGAACAGGAAGACAAAAAGGCTGAGAACAAGCTCTTGAGGCCAGTGGAGACAATGAATTCAGTTTTGGTGCCTGGGGTCATTCAGTTTTATGTGCAGAGCTAATGATAGTCGTAAGAGTCATTACCATGTGGATAGAGGTTAAAATCAAGGGAACAAGTGAAATCACTCAGGGAGGGTTTATAGAGTTAGAAGAGGAGAAAAAAAAAAAAGTAGTAGCTGGAAGAACCCTGTGGAATATCAGCATTTAAGGCCTGGGCAGAGAAAGAGGAGTAGGCAGCAGATTCACAGAAGCAGAGGACTGAGTGATAGGAGAACTGGAAAGTGCTGTACTCAGGAAGCAAAAGGAGGCAGTTTAAGAAGGAAATGTACAGGGAAGCCAAGCAAAAGAGGATCCAATATAGCTCTTTGGATTTAGGCATTAAAAAGCCATTAGCACAGTAGATATGGAGCAATGGAAGTCAATGTCATCTCAGAGTCATCAGAGCCTGTTTGGGATTAGAAATAAACTACTTTTGTGCTGGAAGAAGGCTGTCAGAGTCTTACTATGGCTCTTAAAAATATATAAGCCAGACATTTGGTGTTCCTACAAATTCAGAACTATGTGGTTAGCTGATTCCAGACACTGGCATTGTTTGATCTGTTTCTTTTTAAAATTTTAATTCAAAGTCTTAAAGTGAGACATCCTAGATAATAAATGCCTGATATCCCATAGTTGTTTTTATATAAGCCATAGGAGCATGTTATATACAAAGAATATATGTCCAGACACCTTGACTAATTTAGTACTCACATTATGTCAAGATCTCCATCATTCAGAACTAGTCCTGATGGGACGGAGAACATATTTTTGTTTATCAGCTAAAATGAAGCCATCACATGCCATGAAAGAGTATCAATGACCCACTGGGTCTGCCAGTTTTTAAATCATGTAATTTGTGATTAATGTTTAATTTGGGGATTCTCATGATCTCAAATTTTGTGCATTAAAGAAAAGTTTATTTTTATACCACACAATTTTAAATTGAAATAATTAAAATTCACATAAAATGCACCCATAGTGTTTAAATTCATGTTACTTTATATGTTAAATGCTTAGAAAGGCTTTTTAGAAGTTAGTATTTGACAAATTTAACAGAGAACATATTTTTACTTTACTATATTACTTTAAAAATAAGATTTTTTGCTGTTTCGGTTTGGTTTTTTTTGTTTGTTTATTTGTTTGTTTTTTAGACAGAGTCTTGCTGTTGTCGGCCGAGGCTGGAGTACAATGGCACAATCTCAGCTCACTGCAACCTCGGCCTCCCAGGTTCCAGCAACTCTCCTGCCTCAGCCTCCCAAGTAGCTGAGATTACAGGCACCCGCCACCATGCCAGGCTAATTTTTGTATTTTTTAGTAGAGACAGGGTTTCACCATGTGAGCCAGGCTGGTCTCCAACTCCTGACCTCAGATGATCCACCCGCCTCGGCCTCCCAAAGTACGGGGATTACAGGAGTGAGCCACTGCACCTGGCCAAAAACAAGTTTTATGCAAATATAAGATGTATTAGTACTATCTTTAATCAAAACATTGAAGTCACTTAATGACACCTTTCTATTTGATAGACTCTTTTAAGCTGATAGAACTTGCAAGGTGTTTGTGTTACTTTGAGCTAATCTTCACTTTGACTGAACTGCCTAGCCCAATCCTGTGTTTTATGTGAAGGACATAAATTATGCTGTTTTACAGTTGAGACACTCGGTCTCTGAGAAACTGAAAAGAACAACTTGAGTTATAGGCAAGTTAGGGATTAAATCAGACAAAGAATGGACAGATTTTTGTGCTTCCAGCTCTATTATTTCCTTCTTTGTTACGCCACAAATAGGCTGCTCTCTACCCATAACCAGCTCTACCAATTTGATGGAAATGAGTTGTTTATATATAAAAAGAAGTCCTCATTTTGTCATTTTCACTTGCAGCAACTAGGAAGATAACTATCTTACAAAATCTACATCTAGAAGTCTCTGTTACCTCAAAATTACATACGCCAATGACGTGTAATAGCTCAATATTAACATGTTAACGAAGTTAACATTGATGTCGACTGGAAATAAAATGGCCACATGAAGCAAGTCCAGATGCTAACAATCTGTAGTCACACAAAATAGGAGGGCTCTTTAAAGCTGGAAAGCCATTTAGTTTGAAGGCCTCAGAGGAGATGACTTCAACAACAGCGTTGAAACAGAAGGAGAAAAAACCCTTTTCATTCACGTTCCAATTCTGCAAAGACTGAATTCTAACTGATTAGAGGGCATGTGACAGCCAAATGAGTTTGAACAATAGAACAGAGTGTGGTGGAGGGATTCAAGTTTGGGGCTAGAAAGCTGGAGTCTTGAATTTTCTTTAAGGCTTTGCCAATGACTTGCAGCCTGGCTTTACCCTAATTATTTATGCCCCCTCTTTCCCTCCAATGTTACAATCCCTTTGTCTATAGAAATCACAGGGAAAATTATTTGTAGCATGCTTTGTACAATGTATGCTGAGATAGCAAACTATGATAAAGAATTCTGTTCGTCCTAGCTGGAGACAAATGGACAGGCTAGACCACCCAGAGGTAACTCGGAACACTGGTAAATTTTTAACAAGTAATTATCTTCTTTCCCTGTTTTACATTTTATTGTGGAAAAAATCGGAAAGTACAAAAAATAAAAATAGATAAATAGATAAAAATTCACCCATCATCCCTGCTGATATTTGGTATAAGTCCCTTCAGTCTGTGTGTTGTGTGTGTGTGTGCATGTGCTTGTGACACACTATTAACACACTCGTAAAGAGAAAAAAATGTGTTTAGTAAATTACAATCATACTCCACATTGTACTTTCTAGCTTGTATTTTTCACTTAATAGATAATATCAACATTTAAAAAAATAATCTTTCATGACTTTTTGTGGTGGCTGCCATATTAATATGCTAAATGTACATAATATTATTTAATCAATCCCATCTTGTTAGATATTTAGGTTTATTTTCAACTATTTGTTATTAAAAAAACAACCTTTATTAAATATCTTTAAATGTGAATCTGTGTTTCTAATTGATTACACGATTAAGAGAAGTTTTGGTTACTAAAATCATTGAATGAAAGGATATGAATATTCTGGGCTCTTAATATATATTACCTGATGGCTTTCCAGAAAGGTTATACCAAATTACACTTTAGTCAGTATTGTATGAGATTATACAATTCCCTAAACTTTCTCAAATAATGCTGTTTTCCCCTTTTTCATCTTTAATATTTGATAGGTGTTTTAAAGCATTTTTTAAAATTTATTTTATGATTACTGAGCAATCTTATTGAATTGGGAATTAGGATAAGTATATGTGAATTTTTCACTGAAGCTCGTATTTTTCAACCTAGAAGACAAGATCTTTTATCTCACCAAAAGAGTGTCTTGGAAGAGCAAACTTCTGGCTTATACTTAAAGAAGAAAACAGGAACTGAAAGCCCCTGAGGATATTCAGATTTCTGCCAATGGTCTGGAACAGGGATGGCAAGTTTATGCAAATATATAATGCCTTTGTTCTCCCTCCTTTCCCTCTGTTAACTGGCAGACATCACTAATTAATTATGACACTATTTTCTCAGTGAGCCTAGATGTACTCTCAGAATTCTTCCCCACACTACTACTGCTGATATGAGCTATTATCTCTCTTAGATGGCACTTAAGATGAAACCAATTTGCCTTCCTGGCCCAGAGAGCAACCTACATGTCCACAGGAAAAGATAAATGCAGGGAACAGTACAATGTTACATGGCTGCTAGTCTCTTCCTCTGATCTATTTCTCTCCCAAATATACATCATAGAAATGCAGTATTAGCTACACATAAATTTTTCCCATTGTATATCTTCCATTAATGTATACAATGTGCTTAGGAAAATTCTCACTTCTTTTCCATGTCCTCCTTAATTTCTGAGATACTACTCCTTGAAGATAATAAATACCTGTGGCTATTTAACAATGTAATTGTCAGGACTCTATGCTCTTAGTAAGTCTAGTTCTCTTCAAAACCCATATAAATCCTTCCTCCAAAGTTTGCCTTCGCTAGCCATCATTCAGTTATGCTTATTCTCCCTTCCAGTTCCTTTCTATTTTAATGTCCCCTTTTAATGCTTTGTTACCATTCCCTAAAAAGATACCATTTCATGGGATTTGGAATGGCCATGCCTGAGGCAAGTCCATTAAATAAGCATGCAAGAGGGTGAGTGCTGCATAAAGCATCTTTGGACAGAAATAAAATCATTCTTACATAGACTATCTATCTTAGAGAAATGGTGCTCTTTCATTTTGCTACAAAAGAAGAGAGCAGCTGGTAAATAGTAGATAATAAGAGCTGCACTTTCAATGAACAGCAGAGAAGACCAAGGTCAGAGGAACTGATGAGGAATGGCTAGTCAGCCTTTCTTATAACGGAGCTTAGCCTGACTGCTAGTCTTTGCCTCTCTCTTCTTCCAGTAGCCTGTGTTACCTATGACCAATCCTGAGTTTACACAAGAAGAATTTTAAGATGTTTCTGTACCATTTGAAATTAGTGCATCTGGTTCTGACCTGGGGCATAACTGATCATGAAACTTCCCATGTATTCAATGTCATTCGTGTACTTAACATTTTTGAGCACCCATTATGTGCCAGACACAGCAGTAAACAAGATAGACATAATGCCTGTAGAGGCAATACAAGGGATAGTTTCCGGAGGCCTTAGACATACCATAATCTCCATTAGCCCCTTCCTCAACCCAAATAAACTCCTAGTCCTTCTTTGTCTCTGTTTCTGTTTTCTGAGACAGGGTCTCACTTTGTCACTCAGGCTAGAGTGCAGTGGCATGAACACAGCTCACTGCAGCCTTGACGTCCCCTGCCCAGGCGATCCTCCTGCCTCAAACCCCCAAGTAGCCAGGACTACAGATGTGTGCCACTATGCCTGGCTAATTTATGTCTTTTTTGTAGAGATGAGGTTTCACCATG
This sequence comes from Piliocolobus tephrosceles, assembly GCF_002776525.5. NCBI lineage: Eukaryota > Metazoa > Chordata > Mammalia > Primates > Cercopithecidae > Piliocolobus > Piliocolobus tephrosceles. The sequence goes on along the minus strand of NC_045439.1, from coordinate 48,272,575 downwards.
TTGCCAGTCTGGTTTTGAACTCCTGAGCTCAAGCCATCCACCTGCCTTGGGCTCCCAAAGTGCTGGAATTACAGGTATGAGCCACCACGCCTGGCTACTCCTAGCCCTTCTTTTCACTAGATTGTCACTCAGATTCTCTCCTGTAGAGACACTGGAACTACCACTGATCTGATTCTTGTACTCACAGAACTTAGATTTAGTGGGTCAAGCACCAACAAGTAAGCAGTCAATGACAACCCTGTACTGCACAAGCCCTGACTATGGCATTACATGGTACTGTGAATGCTCAAGAAGGACATCAAATCCAAGTGTCAGAGAAATGACATCCAAAATGAGGCCCGTGGTGGTTAATTTTGTGCAACTCGGTTAGGTTAAGCAATGCCCAGATAGCTGGTAAAACATTATTTCTCAGTGCATCTGTCAGGCTGTTTCTGGAAGAGATTAGCATTTGAATCAGTAGAGTAAGTAAAGAAGAGCCACCCTCATCCATGTGCGTGGATATCATCTAATCCAGTGAAGGCCTGAATAGAACAAGAAGGAAGTAGACGAGTGAATTCTCTCTCTCTTCTTGAATTCTCTCTCTCTCTTATTTTCTCCTGCCCTTGGACATTAGATCTCCTGGTTCTCAGGCCTTTGGATTCCAGAACTTGCAGCAGCAGCCCCCTCAGTTCCCAAGCCTTTGGCCTTGGATTTGGACTTACACCATCAGCCTCTGTGTTTCTCAGGCCTTTGAACTTGGGCCAAATTACTCCATCAGCTTTCCTGGTTCTCCAGCTTGGAGATGGAAGATGGTGGCACGTCTCAGCTCCATAATTGCATGAACCAATTCCCATAATAAATCTCCTTTTACCAGCCTATCTACTCTCTCCATCTCTCCATCCATCTAACTTATTGTTTGTTTATCTGGAGAGCACTGATAGATACAAGACCTAAAGCACGGTATGACTTAGGTAGCAAAAGAGGCAGGGGAAAAGACTCCTAAGCAAGGTCAGAAGGAAAGAAAATATGACATATTCTAAAAACGGTCAGTTTTGGGGGGTAGAATGTGAGGAGTGAAGGGTAAGAGAAAGAGAGTAAATCTCAAGAGATGAGGATGGGGAAGTGGCAAGGGCCAGTCCAAAGACAGCCATAAGCCATGCTACGCAGTTTGGACTCTATCCTAAGCTAGACAAATGGGAAGTGACACCAAGTTTGAAACAAGCAAATAAACTGATCAGTTTGTGTTTAAAAACACCACTCCGGCCACAGAAGTGAGAATAGAGAGGAGTCAGTCAAAGATTTTGGGGAGGAATTCATCAGGAAGCTGCCTCAGAGGGTCATATGACTGGAGCCAGGATAGTGGCAATGGGGAAGGGAAGAAGTACAGGGGTTGTATTAGTTTGCAAGGGCTGCAGTAACAAAGTGCCATAAATTGGGTGGCTTAAAACAACAGAAATGTACAATCTCACAGTTCTGGAGGCCGGGAGCTTGAAACTGAGATGTCGGCAGGGTTATGCTTCCTCTGACAATTCTGGGGTGAACCTTTCCTTGCCTCTTCTGGCTTCCAGTGTTTGCCAGCCGTCCTTGTTTCTCCCGGGCTTGCAAGTGCACCACTCCATTCACACAGCTGTCTCCTCCCTATGTGTCTTCACCTCCACCTTCCCTCCGTGTGTCTGTCTCTGTATCTAAATTTCTCCTTTTTATAAGGACACCAGTTATACTGAATTTGAGCTCACCCTAATGACCTCAGTTTAGCTTGATTACCACTGTAATCTTACGCTTACCTTCAAGGTCCTGGGGATTAGGACTCCAACGTATCTTTTGGGGGGACAAAATTCAACCCATAATAGGAGTTCTTTTTCACTCCAAGCCCCATTTTTCCCCTGATGCTCTGGGTCAGATGGATGCTTTGTCGCCTGGGCCTGAGCCCTTGTCCTCCGTGATATGGCACTGCCTGGTTCTTCAGAGCCCTTCGTCCAAAGGCTAGAGATGGGATCCTTGGGACTTTCCTACTGCCACTGCTTGCCAGTTCAGCTCTCAAAATATTCTCTGTATCTGAAATCCTCAGCCAAGGCTCTGTCCAGCCCCCACAATGCCCCATTCCCAGGATGTGACATACCTGTTGCCAATTGATTTCCCTATCAGCTGTCACCTATTTTGCAACCCACTAGATCAGTATTTCTCAAAGTGTGATCCAGAGACCACCTGCAGCAGAGTCACCCTGGAGTACTGTTTACAATGTGGTTTATTTTGATCCACATAACCCCACTGAATCAGAATCTCTCTCTAGCTGTGGGGTCTGGGAATTCATGTTTGTAACATGCTGTGCTAGTGGTTTTCATGAGCACTCCAGGTTATGCATTCTGTTTACCTGGCTTCCTCCCAGCACCGCTGCAGGGTCTGCATCCCAGGGTTGGCACTGCATCTGGAAGTAGGGTTCATCCTAGGCCCACCTCCCTTTCTAGTCTTTCTCATGCTGTCCTGGTTAAGCTTAGCCATTCCAAATCACCAATGTGGATCTCACAACAAGAGGAGAAGAATAGTCTTGAAATAAACTATTCTTATGAAGAAAAGACTCAAGTATTGGAATTTCACTTGGCCTGATGAGGGCAGGTAATTACACACAACTGATGAAAATTCAGTGAGAATAAAGTTATTTATTGATGGGCTCTAAGAATGCCCAGAAACATGGTGGCTCACGCCTGTAATCCCAGCACTTTGGGAGGCCAAGGCAGGGGGATCACGAGGTCAGGAGATCAAGACTATCCTGGCTAACACAGTGAAATCCCATCTCTACTAAAAATACAAAAAAATTAGCCAGGCGTGGTGGCAGGCACCTGTAGTTCCAACTACTCGGGAGGCTGAGGCCGGAAAATGGTGTGAACCTGGGAGGCGGAGCTTGCAGTGAGCCGAGATCACACCACTGCACTCCAGCCTGGGTGACAGAGCGAGACTCCACCTCAAAAAAAAAAAAAAGAATGCTCAGAAACATTTAAAACTCAATAAGGTATCAACAGCAGAGTCATATAATGATTATGTATATATATAACATATTATGATATATAACATTATATATCGGCCGGGCGTGGTGGCTCACGCCTGTAATCCCAGCATTTTGGGAGGCCGAGGTGGGCGGATCACGAGGTCAGGAGATCGAGACCATCCTGGAGAACACGGTGAAACCCCATCTCTACTAAAAATACAAAAAAAATTCGCCAGGCGTGGTGGCAGGCACCTGTAGTCCTAGCTTCTCAGGAGGCTGAGGCAGGAGAATGGCGTGAACCCGGGAGGCAGCGGAGCTTGCAGTGAGCCGAGATCATGCCACTGCACTCTAGCCTGGGTGACAGAACGAGACTCCATCTCAAAAAAAAAAAAAAAATATATATATATATATACACACATACACACACACACACACATCTTATACATGTATAAAAACATAAAATTGATAGTGGAGATAGACTATCCAGAGCCCTGATTGCTTCCCTCAACCCTGAACATTCATCACCACTCTAATTCAAAAGAATCATAGTCTGAAAATTCTTAATCATCTGATATTTAAACAAGGAAATCTACCTTCCGATGGTTTTAAAGATTTGGAGTTTTGAGTTTGACTCCAGTATAAGTGTGTATATGATAGAAGTATGCAAAAATGCTCATTTTTAAAGCTCAGTTCACACATAAATTTTCAGTTTTGTTTGAGGGATTGAAGTTTCAACTCTATTTAACCCCCAGAAGAGAGCAGGCAGCAATCCCAGTGCTAAAACAGCACTCCTATGGGTGCCAATAAATATTTGATGATGTTGATCATTTTCTTGCCCAAGGCTGAGAGAGTATCATCAATGGAGGTATAGATGAACATCTCCTCAATGGTTTGCTCTTATTTATACATAAAACTCATCTCAGACTTTTACTTGTTAATAATGTTATATGTTGTAATGGTAGAGGGTTTTCTAAGTGCAGATGCCTACCAGTTGTATATAAGTAAATCCTTCAGTATGGAGAATAGAGTTGGGAAACTCCAGAACAATGCATGGGTTGACAGAATGATTGATTTCACATTTAAATCGATGGAAGAACTAATGTAATTATTCAAACAGATTAAGCCAAAATAAACCAATTTGGTCTACAATTATATGTCCTGAATATTTCAGTTAAACTGGTCTGTTATTCATTTCATTTGCCCATTTTATAAAGATGAACCCACCATAATTACACTGTTTAAAGGAAAAGATACTTCCATGCAATTTTAATTCACCAAACTTGCATTTCTAATAGCAACAACAACCAATCTATATGCAAGCAGCATTTGCTATGCATTGTTAATCTGCTTTTAAACCTACCTTCATAATTTAAAAACAAAACAAAACAAAACCTTTCTTGATGTTTATTCTGCCTTCTTTAAACAGTCAATGCTAAAGTGAAGGTGTTTTATAGTAACAGAAAAGACCAGAGATTGTTGAACCTCTGATACCATCAGAGACTTGGCAAAATTTACTGGAATAAGAGGAAGCTTGTCTTTCCTGCCTTCTTACCTCTTTTTTGACCCTGGGCCTACCATCCACACAGCACTTTCTATACTGAGCTTCAAGTTATCTTCCATTGTGCAAAACCTCTTATTGAAACCCCACTGAGGTTTCACACCCCACCACCCTCTCCAAGTATCCTATAAAATAATTTATATAAAATACTGCCATTCTCATTTTCCCTACTCCATTTCAAAAATATTTTCCTTAGCTAGAAATGAATAAAATCTAGCTGATGAAAGTCGTCCACATTAATGTTACATTGTAAAAGAGTATCCGATTAAATACAGAAGAAAAAGAATAAAATAGGCTTCTCAGTGGTCCTCTCCATGGTAATCTACTTTTTCATGACAGATAAACAGGAAGAACAACTGTGCACCCCACCTTTGAAAGAATGCCTCCCCACCTTCCTGTTTACTGTATACTTTGCAATACGCTTTCTAACTGGTTAATCTTAGCCTTCTAATATAAATGTGACTGTGCTTTGATGATCTTATATGTAGACCTCAGAAAGAGTTACTCTTTCATCTATTCCCATGAAATGGTCCCTCTGAAACCCAAACAGAATGTAAAAAAGCTTTGATTTTTTACTTCATTTTGTCTACTCTTATACATATAATAATCTTTCTTGTTTTAGATACTGTAGGTAATTTGGGAATCCCAAACTATGTAAATAACCACACCCTTCTCTAAGTTTAAAATATCCACAAACTACTTCCATAAAAGACCTTTTGGAAAGGAAAGGCCAGCACTGAAAATGTGTGCTGTTTTTTCGTTGATCTCAATTTAAAAATAGCCCCATACCATGTTGTTAGTATCTGTTTTTCACGTGCAGCAATAAAATAATTCACTGGGGCAAACAAAAGTTGAGTTTTAAAAGGCCAATGCAAGGCTGGACCTGGTGGCTCATCTCTATAATACCAGCCCTTTGGGAGGCTGAGGCAGGAGGATGCCTCAGGCCCAGGAGTTTGAGGCTGCCGTGAGCTATGATGGTGCCACTGGACTTCAACCTAGATGCAGAGTGAGACCTTGTCTCTAAAAAAAAAAGAAAAAAGAAAAGGTTGGGGAGGCAAGGTAATTCTTTTTTTTTTTTCTTTTTTTTTAGTGTTGCAAACTTTATACATTTAAAAATTGTGCTGTCCAGGCACGGTGGCTCACACCTGTAATCCCAGCACTTTGGGAGGCCAACACGTGTGGATCACCTGAGGTCAGGAGTTCAAGACGAGCCTGGCCAACATGATAGAAAGCTGTCTCTACTAAAAATACAAAAAATTAGCTGGGCATGGTAACACATGTCTGTAATCCCAGCTACTCAGGAGACTGAGGCAGGAGAATCACTTGAAGCCAGGAGGCAGAAGTTGCAGTGAGCTGAGATTGTGCCACTGCACTCCAGCCTGAGTGACAGAGCGAGATTCCATCTTAAAAAAAACAACAACAACAAATTGTGATCTTGTGTCTTTTAGATTTCTTCTTTCTTTTTCAATGAGATACATTGGGTTAGGTTCTATTTTAAAGTGTGTCTGTGTCTGAACCTATACAAAAGAAATAAAAACAAAAGGCAAGGATACTGGTTGCAGGCAAACTTTAAACTCTAAGAGCAAAAGTTACCAAACTGGCTTAACTTAGTGTCAGGCCAAACTCAGTTTAGGGACAGGGCCATGATACAAAACAATAACTGCACAAATAAAATTTAACAAAGTAGCATTTGAGTATAAATCTGAATTACTGTGGGAAGAAAAGTTTATAGCCTTTTTTTCTCCATGTTGAGGTTTATCAGCAGAGTTTCACAATGGGAAAAAGAATGTAACTGTCATATGATAAACTGCATTTATACAGAAGAAATAACGAACTTCATCCTGAAGATAAACAGTTCAATACATAAGCATTTCAAGCTGATAAAACAAGGGTAGATTAAGAGCAATCCACAGCTAAGCACTCAAGAGACCACAGGTAGGAATGCAGCCTGACTCCAATGCTGAATAAGAAGAACATTTGAAGCATTCCCACTACTATGCAATGCTAGAAGCCTGTAGGAAGCCTTTATCCTAGTAGTTGCGGTAGTTAGAATAGAGCCCAAAATACTGTAACCAAGAGACCCCCAAATCCAGTGCCTTAAGTAAGATGGGAGTTTGCCTTTTCCACAGATTACTGCCCAGAGGTATAATAGTTGAGCATTCTGGGGCAAGTAGGTGGCTCTGTTTCAAGGACAGACAGGGAACCAGGTTTGCTTTTATTTTGTTACTCCACCTTCTGTTAAGGTGTTGCCCTCAGCCTCATGACTGATGGTGGTTCATTAGCAGCACCAGACCAAGTTTCAGCTCTCAGAAGCAGGGAATGAAAAAGGAGAGGGCAACCAACCTCTTTTTCAAGGACATGCTCTGGAAACTGCATACATCACATATGCTCACAGCTAGACACAAAAGAGCTGGGAAATGTCATTCTGACACTGAACAGTCAGGTGTCCATCTAAAACGCAAGCATTTCCCTGCTCAAAGGAGAATGGATTTGGGGATTTAGTTAGCATTCTCTCCCATAGTAGTTAAGGATGACAAGCATCAGAATGTGTGTGTGTGTGTGTGTGTGTGTACATAGTCATACACAAGCATTCTTAAGACATATTAGGGGCTTATATGTAAGGCAATATTCCTTAATGGCTAAGATGGATTGAAGGCAGACTTTGAGGCTAGGAAGACTTGAGTTTGAGTTGATCCTGCATCTCCAACTGACTAAGTCTATACATTTTGGAAGCATTCATTTTCTTACCTATAAAACAAAGATAATTCTTACCTCATAAACTGGTATGGGGGCACATTAAATAATGTGTATTGTTGTATAATAAAGAATTTGTCCTAGATTCCTGGCAGGAAGCTCCTAAAATTCTTGGAATTTCCCCAGTGGTCAGACTGTCTTCGTTATTTTCATGAGCCCCTCGGGTCACACCTGAGTTTATGCTAATGAGACAGAGAAGGTCCAAGATGGGTACTGGTTATCAGAATGACCAACCATGTAGTTAGGTGGTTGGGGCTTTGAGCCCTGTGATATCAACCAATCTCCTGATCTCTGGGGATAGGAGAGGGCTGGATATTGAGTTCAGTTGTGTGTCCAATGATTCAATATGTAATGAAACCTCAGTAAAAAAAACTAGACACTGAAGCTCAGTGGATCTTCCTGGTTGATGAACACATGGATGTGCCAGGAGGGTGACACATCCTGATCCCAGAAGGAGAACGCATGGAAGGTCTGCATTTGAGACCCTCCCAGATCTTGCCCTGTGTATTTTCTTTGAGCTAGTCTTGATTTCCATTCTTTATAATGAAACTCTAATCATAAGTGCAGTGCTTTTCTGAGTTGTGGGAGTTGTTCTCATGAATTATCAAACCTGAAGGGGTTATGAGAATCTCTGAATTTGTAGCCAGTCAGTCAGAACTGTGGGTATCCCAGGGACCCTTGAAGTGTGGCTGGCATCTGCAGTGACGGTAGTCTTGTGGAGGGCTGAGCCCTCAACTTGTGGGGTCTGCATCAACTTTAGGAGGTTAATGCCAGAACTGAATCTTGTTAATTCCTCTTTGACATAAAGCACATGCCTTGGCTAGCCAGGCAAAGGCAACTTCGTGAGTCCAGAGCCTACTCTTCCTCATGGTGGCAGCCCTCAGAATATAGGCACAAGGTCACCTCTGGCTTGAATAGAACCCCTCCTTGTCCAGTCTCTTCAGATTCAGAGGGGGTCATAAGCCTGTGTATTTTGTAAGGGCACTTGTGTAGGAGCCTTTAAATTGGAGGCAATAGACCAGATGATCTTGGAATATGTATACGATACTTAAAAAAGTACCTGACATGGCCGGGTGTGGTGGCTCACGCCTGTAATTCTAGCACTTTGGGAGGCCGAGGTGGGCGGATCATGAGGTCAGGAGATGGAGACCATCCTGGCTAACACGGTGAAACCCCGTCTCCACTAAAAATACAAAAAATTAGCTGGGCATGGTGGCGGGCACCTATAGTCCCAGCTACTCGGGAAGCTGAGGCAGGAGAATGGCGTGAACCTGGGAGGCGGAGCTTGCAGTGAGCCGAGATCGCGCCATTGTACTCCAGCCTGGGTGACAGAGCGAGACTCCGACTCAAAAAAAACAAGAGTACCCGACATGTGGTAAGAGTTCAACAAAAGCTATGTGTGAATATTGCTTAAAAATATTTTTTAAATTTTGTTTAGAGGCAGCATCTTGTTCTGCCCAGGCTGGAGTGCAGTGGCACAATCATAGCTGACTGCAGCCTCCAACTTCTGGGTTCAAGCAATCCTCCCACCTCTGCCTCCCAAGTAGCTGGGATAACAGCTACTGCACATGGCTAATTGTTTTTTTTTTTTTTAAGAAATGTGGTCTTGCTGTGTTGCCCAGGCTGGTCTCGAACTCCTGGCTTTAAGCAATTCTCCTACCTCAGCCTCCCAAAGTACTAGGATTACAGGCATGAGCCAGCATGCCCAGCCTATTGCTTTTAATTACTATTATTATTAGGGTTATCATTACTCGATTGAATTACTGAAATAAACCATTGAAATAATATTTAATTATTTTTCTGTAATCCTTTCATCAGAGTTTTGTAAGGGTCTTCCTCAACATGTGTCTATCTGTAAGCTTCTTTCTAGAAACAGAAAGTTGAAATGAGGGCCTTGTGTCTCTACCAAGTTAGCAAAGAAAACCCAGTACACCAGCAGGCCTTGCCTCAGATGAGTAACAACCATCAGCAGCCTCCAATTTAAAGGCTCCTACACAAGTGCCCTTACAAAATACACAGGCTTATGACCCCCTCTGAATCTGAAGAGACTGGACAAGGAGGGGTTCTATTCAAGCCAGAGGTGACCTTGTGCCTATATTCTGAGGGCTGCCACCATGAGGAAGAGTAGGCTCTGGACTCACAAAGTTGCCTTTGCCTGGCTAGCCAAGGCATGTGCTTTATGTCAAAGAGGAATTAACAAGATCTAAGCAAGAAAGTTATAGGGAAGATTTTTAAAACACATATGTATGATAGGAAAAACATGTGATTTACAGTTTGGCAGGACTGTGTTCAAATCTAGTCTTTGCCACCAACCAGCTTTATAACTTGAGGCACATTTTTTAATCTCTCTAAATGTGTTTCCCTCTTATATAATACTGGATAATAATGAGGCACTCATGAGGTTGTTGGAGGGAAGCAATGAAATGATGCACGCAGAATGTTTACCATAGTGCCTGGCCCGGAGTAAGTGACTGAATGCATGTTACTTCCCATCCCTTTCCCTTCATGGGGGCATGGTGAGAGGAAAATCTCTCTACTCGCTTACTATTTAAAAAGCCCAGTGCAGAAAGCTTTCTAAGATCAGATTACCAGTTACTCTTTTCCTGAAAGGCAAGTCTTAGGTTACAGTTTTACTGTAAACATCTCCAAAACACTGCAGGCAGAAAAATCAAGGAGATTTGCAGTTCCTAGAAGGATTCATGATATCCCATGAAAGTTCATATTTCAAGGCTGATCTACTACTGGTTGATGGGATTCTGTCATCAGGGGTTTTCTTTCTCCATGTGGCTTCTTAGAAGATAATCTGACCTTCACAGTTTATTCCCCACAATTTGTCCCTTTGCACAGATAGTGTTTTCTATCACATGAGCATTTAGAGACTATCCCTGTTCAGTATTTGCTACAGAGAATGGAATTGGACTCTTCCACTAATGAAAAATCTTTTTATTTAGTCAGAACTTTTAACTCTTCTTTCCTCCTCTCCCCAGTGCTAAAATCCTGCCTGCCAATATTACCAAGGTAGGAATGACTGCAAAGTTCAAAATTGCTTTCAACAGATACCTATTTGTACGGTGCCACTGGGAGGTAGGATACAGATCCTTCAAAGGCATGTGCTTTATGTCATGCATGGTCTGCAAGTTGCTGGGCAAGGAAACATCATTAGACTAATACTAATCAAAAAAAAGTTATGTATTTGTAATTAAGCATGGTTGCAAACAGTAACTATAAAAATGTTCACTCTAGTATTTTTTAGTGTTTCTACTTCATAAAAAAGGTAGAAACAAATTAATGCATGGCCCCTAAGGAATTGGTTAACTTAGTTACTGAATTTATGTGTAATAATAGATTGCTATTTAGCTATTAAAAATGAAGTTGTAGAAATACATTTATTAACATATTTACATATTAGCAGTCTAGATGTGCCAAAAAGAAAAGAATAAAATTATGCTGTACAGTCTCATTTTTGTAAAAAAAAGTTTATATATTATATATACACAATGAATGTGCCAAGGAAAATATCTAAAAGGATATGCACTAAAATGCAAGTGATAGAATTACAGTTGAGTTTTATTTTCTTTTTCTCCAATATAATTTCAGTTATTTCTATCATGAATATGTATTATTTGCATACATTTTAAAACCTACTATAAGAATAATTAGTTCCTGATCACCTCACTAGGCTCAGTGAGATGTAAGAAAAGCATAATAAGGCTTCACAGTAAAAAGAGTTTACGTGCTAGAACAGGCAATATATTAGAAGCCTCAGCCAAACACTAGGATGCTTACCTCCATAATAAACTCTCTTGTGGGCAAGATAACCATGGACAAGCCATATCCCGTTTCTGTACCTCACTCTTTCCATATGGAAAAGCACAGTGACATTCCACACCTCGATATGATATCACTGAGATTGGGTGTATACCTCTTACATGCTCTGGGTCACAGGAAAAACCCACATACTGTCAGCACTCTGGATTTCCATTAGTGATATCAGCCATGGGTTTGTCGGTGTATTTATTTAGTATTTCTATTTATTTTGCTATTATTAGATTATGTCCTGGAAATTTTTCCATGCATCATGGAGAGAGATTTCTCTGTGGGAAATCTTAAATTGGTAATCATTTCCATCAGGAGCAAAGAAGATGTTTTGCTTTTTGCTTCTCTGTTAAGGTTGAGGAGATCTTTTATACATCTCTGTATTGTTTGGTTTTGCAGTGCAGGCTTTTCTAAAGCAAAATTTTACAGATAGTATGGCCTCTGATCAGAGAGCAGGGTAATTCAGCAAAAGGGAAATTAAGAGTTCGCAATGGCTATTTAGACAGTGTGCAGGCCACTAAAGAGAAAGTAGATTATAAAATAGAGAAATATCTAAAGTTGCAGGCTGATCTTCAGCTTTTATAAACAGTCTTTATAACTTCTACATGAGATTCCATGGTTCATACTTTTGAACCTTTGCAATGTCTAATGATACGGAAAAAAATGCTTATCTAATCATTTAAGAAGAGCAGAGAAAAGGGTGATTGCTACCAATTGTTTCTTGAAATTAACAGAATAAATCCAACATTGGGTATTAAAAACTGAATAAATAACAATGTTAATAAGCTTTAAATGGGTTTCTGAGATTCTTCCTGATTAACTGTATCATGCACACTTCTACATCTGGCAGAAAACTGAAGTACTGAAAATCTTACTCTGAGATTATAGATGATCAGTGTCAGGTACTTAATTATGATTCATTTTCAATTCCAATTTAACCATTAATTAAAGTAGGTATCCTTGACTTGACATTCAGTGCAAGAAAAGCTCAAAAAGAAAATGTATTACACAATTCTGAAAAGCCACTGCCTGGCTCCTTTATATGTGTTGCTCACGGTAGCTATAGTAACCGGCGTTTAAGACAAAAACACACAAAATCAACGTCTTAGGCTGATGTGACAGTTCTCAAATGGCTTTGTTCTGTGTCTAAGATTTCCCTTCCTCCTCTTGCATCATATTTCACCCCAAAGCCTTGAATGACTAACACACCACTTGGGGATGGGCAGACCAATGTTCACAGGAACAAAGGGGAAAAGCGTGGGCTGGAGACAGGCTGTATTAGGACCACCTGTCCTTTCAGAGAAACTAAAATGTAGATGTCCAGTGCAGCTAGTGAGACTCAGTCCCCTCCGTGTTCTGCTGGGAAAGAAAGAGACTGTTCTGCGACAGCTGTTGCATTGTGTGGGCAGTGCCTGTCCATCCCCCTCCAGGAGCATAGATAGGGTCAGCCCCTGCATTGCTCAGCCACAAACTCACCGTAACCTTGCCTGGGCTGAGCACAGGGTGGGAGGGTGGTTTCTATTTCTAGACTAAAAAAGAACAGATGACTTTTCATGTTTAGTTCTAAGCAAATAAAGAGGAAGGGAACAGGGTGGGAGAGGGAGCTAGAATTAATACTCTGAGCATTTATAGAAAAGAAATTGGGGTAGTGATTTTTATTTGGGCTTAAACCCTTTAGTGTATTTCATTTACTATTATAGCGGATGTGGGCCACACGTTCACACAGAAAAGTGGTAAATAGAAACTATTCCATTTGGGCATTCATGTATTCAACATAAAGGGACATTGACTATTGTATCCAATACTAGCCTACAATGCTAAAGGGACACTTTTCTAATATTCTATTAATTGAGAAAAATTAGGCCACCTCCAAAATATGGGAAATTATAGACCCTGAATATCCCTTTTGGAAAACTACATCTGACATTACATTGCAGGGCATATTATCATGGTTGGAATATTTTTACACATGTAAGCCCTTAATTGAATGACAAACTAATACTTCTCAAGAATTTCTTTAAAGGAAGTTTAATATTTTGGTTGGCAAATGTGCCCAGAGGAAGTATTACATTAATAATACTTGCTTTTAACACAGTTCATTTCTTTATGTAGTCAGAATGCTTTATGGTGGATTAAATCCACAAATTGAAAAGAGAATGAATGCACTTGAGCTTTATGACTTATTCTGTCTAAAGAATACTCTTAAGAAGTGCAAAAATAAAACCTTGTCTCATGCCTGAGGGTAAGGTTAAATGATTAATGGCTTGAAAAAAATACAGAAAGTTACAATATATGTAAGGAAACAATCCATTAATCAGCTATGAGGAGAATATACAATATTGCTTTGCTAATGAAGATCATAACTATAGTGGAGCCTTGGACCTACTCAAATTAAGTCGGACCTACATTCAATGATGTGGGGATAAAAAAATATTAAAAATTATGATCCATAACACAAATGTTCCATTTCCTTGGGCTCCCGGGTTCAATCACATATGTTAGATGAGTTCTTTGACAATGCTAAGTGGAGAAATGGCTTGTAGAAAAGAGTTCTAGAATTTTCCTAGATGTCTGAAGTTCTGCACATGACATTTATGCCAGAAAAGCTTATTTATTAGTTTAGATCCAGGGTCAGTGCCCATGTAAGTAGCAGGTGAGGTGAGGGAACGAGAAGTCTCATTCTGTTGATCTTACCTGCATTTTTAGTATCGAACCCAAAGGAAAAGCAGCAGCATTTTAACAGATACAGCTACTGGAAATGCTTTATTTTGGTCAATTGGCAGACAAGTATAATGTGATTCCTTAATGCAAAGGGACAGATGCCTCTTAATGTAGCCATTAGCAAAAGAAGGGTATATCTTATCGATTACTATAGCTAATAATCATGCTGATAAATACAAAGTTGGCATTTATAAGGCATTATGCCTTGAGCAGTTCAGATATTCACAAGGGTGGAAACACAGAACCAAATCGGGGGTTTCCACTACAAGTGACTTAGGCTGCTTGCCTGGCTCTTCTGACAGACTTGGTCTAGAAGCAGAGCAACATTCTAAATAAAAAGTACGTAAGGGTGCTAAGTGCAGGCACAAGGGACTTGGGTGAGCTGTTAGGGTACCAAAAGTCCAACCAAAGTGAACATCTTTCCTGTCTTGATCCACCAACAAGCATAGGCTTGGGGTCCAAAGAGATCTGATGTTAAAACATAATTGTGCGAACTGGCACAAATTACTCAATCTCTCTAAACCTCAACTTCTCATCTATAAATTAATGGATTTTTTGAGAAATAACAGATAAAGTATACAAATTGCTTACTTAGCACAGTGCCAAGTACATATTAAACCTTTTCTCTCTCTCATCAATGTCATTCCCTTGTTATTTACATCACTGTGTTTTGTTTTGTTTTTTGCTTTTGTTTTTTTTGAGATGGAGTCTCACTCTGTCGCCCAGGCTGGAGTGCAGTGGCGCGATCTCGGCTCACTGCAACCTCCACCTCCCAGGTTCAAGCTATTCTCCTGCCTCAGCCTCCCCAGAAGCTGGGACTACAGGTGCCCGCCACCACACCTGGCTAATTTTCGTATTTTTAGTAGAGATGGGGTTTCACTGTGTTAGTCAGGATAGTCTGGATCTCCTGACCTTGTGATCCGCCCTCCTGGGCCTTCCAAAGTGCTGGGATTATAGGCATAAGCCACTGCACCCAGTCTACATCTCTGCTTTAAACCTACATGGCAATATAAGGGCTGTTCATTTGCATATCAATACATTCACTTACTCAACATTTCATCAGTTGTTTGTCTTTTCTTCCCATATTTTCACATTTGAAGGCAAACCATGAAAAAAGCAGAAAGGCATGGAGTTATTGTGAGGATAAAAATAGGTAATGCACATAAAGTGCATGGTGGAGGTGAGCATTCATACATCCATTTTCTCCACTAACTGTTACTGAGTACTGGCAATATGTATGTGACTATGCCATACATAGTGGGGCACAAAGGAGAGCTAGAATTCGGTCCCTACATTCAAGCAGTTCACAATCTATGTGGAGTGCTAACGGGGGTATATTAAAGTATTGCAGCAGAGTAGGACACCAAAAACGCTCTCCAAAAAGAGGCAATGCTCGAGTTGAATCTTGAGAGAAAGACAAATCAACCAGATTAGGAGTAGGGGAGAGTGGAAAGTGTGTTAAGGAGTTGGGTAGGGGTGGGAAGGGAAGGAGTGCCGGGTAAATACAACACACCTAGAGCTTCTAAAGCACCTTTCAGTTCCCTGCTCTCAAACGTAAGCACCCAGGGATTGCCACCCTCTGGGGGAAGCTCCCAACATGAAAGATGGAGCCCCAAACATAGAAACATACCGAGAAAAAAAAAAAAAAACTTTAAGGAAATACAAATAGGACAAAGAGAACTCTTTAAAAATCATGATTAATATTATGATTGCAATTATGGAAGATATCATACCCATGAAACAAGAACAGAAGGCTATAAAAATTTTAGAGAACGGCCGGGCATGGTGACTCACGCCTGTAACCCCAGTGCTTTGGGGGGCTGAGGCGGGCAGATCACGAGATCAGGAAGACTGAGATCATCCTGGCTAACATGGTGAAACCCCGTCTCTACTAAAAATACAAAAAACTATCCAGGCGTGGTGGTGGGCACCTGTAATCCCAGCTACTTGGGAGGCTGAGGCAGGAGAATGGCGTGAGCCCAGGAGGCGGAGCTTGCAGTGAGCTGAGATCGCACCACTGCACTCCAGCCTGGGTGACAAAGCGAAACTCTGTCTCAAAAACAAAACAAAACAAAACAAAAAAATTTAGAGAACAACAACAACAAAAGAGCCTTTGGAAATTAGAATCTTAAGAGCAAAGCCAAGAGAGTTGAGACATGAAGAGAAAAAAACTAAGGAAATAAAATTATCTTACTTTTAAGATGGACAAAACTGAAATCTGTTACTATGTTAAAAATTTTAATTTCCCTTTTAAAGGTTTATAGACAGGAATTATTTCCAGTACCCAAAGTAGCTGATTGTGAGGTAATTAATGATCCCCTTCCGAAGAGGAGGTGCTGAAAAGAATGAAAAGATAAAAATGAATTTTTATTCTGCAGTTTAGAAAAATTATTGTTTCCTATCCTGTGAGTGCTGTCAGCACACAAAAATCATATGACGTAAAGTGGGGAGATTCTATTCCTAGTGTTGCATGTGTTAAAGAATATGTATATATTGGAGACAGGGTCTTGCCCTCTCACTCAGGCTGGAAGTACAGTGGTGCAATCATGGCTCACTCACCTCCCAGGCTCAAGCAATCCTCCCACCTCAACCTCCCAAGTAGCTAGGATTATAGGCACACATCATGACATATGGCCAATTTTTATTTTTTATAGAGATGGGATCTTACTATGTTGCCTAGGCTGGTGTCAAACAATCCATCCATCTCAGTCTTCCAGAGTGCTAAGATTATAGGCATGAGCCACAGCACCTGACCGAGAATAATTTTTGAAAGAAGATAAAGTCGGCTGGGTGCAGTGTCTTACACCTGTAATCTCAGCACTTTGGGAGGCCGAGGCAGGTGGATCACCTGAGGTTGGGAGTTCGAGATCAGCCTGACCAACATGGAGAAACCCCGTCTCTACTAAAAAATACAAAATTAGCTGGGCGTGGTGGCGCACGCCTGTAATCCCAGCTACTTGGGAGGCTGAGACATGAGAATCACTTGAACCCGGAAAGCAGAGGTTGCAGTGAGCCAAGATTGCAGTGAGCCATTGCACTCCAGCCTGGGCAACAAGAGTGAAACTCCATCAAAAGAAAAGAAAAGAAAAGAAAAGAAGGAAAGGGGAGGGGAGGGGAAGGGAAGGGAAGGGAAGGGAAGGGAAGGGAAGGGAAGGGAAGGGAAGGGAAGGGAAGGGAAGGGAAGGGTGGAAGAAAGAAGGAAGATAAAATCATGACTTCCAAAGAAATATAAAATTAACACATACTTTTTTTTTTTGAGACCGAGTCTCGCTCTGTCGAACAGGCTGGAGTGCAGTGGCGCCATCTCGGCTCACTGCAAGCTCTGCCTCCAGGATTCAAGCCATTCTCCTGCCTCAGCCTCCTGAGTAGCTGGGACTACTTTTTTTTTTTTTCCATAGAGACGAGGTTTCACTGTGTTAGCCGAGTGGTCTTGATTTTCTGACCTCGTAATTGGGAGCCCGCCTCAGCCTCCCAAAGTGCTGGGATTACAGGCGTGAGCCACTGTGCCCAGCCTAAAAAATTGTATTCAACTCATTAAGAGTCAACCAACAAGAGAGTACAACTAATTCAGAGACAATTTAAAGTACCACACATTAACAGTGAGGTAAGGAATGCTGAAATGATTTTGAAAAACAAAACTTGGCAAGTGGATTTTGTTTGCCTTGATTTATAATACCTAAATCTTAAATGAAGCTATAAAGTATGCTAAAATTGTATTAGTGTTGGACTTACAATAGAGCTGTGATTCTTAATTGTATTACCTCTATGTTTATTTTTAAACTCGTTATTGTCTGTATTAGTCAGGACTCACCAGAGAAACAGAACCAATAGGCTATATACACACATACACATCTGTATAGAAAGAGATTTATTATAAGGAATTTGCTCACACAATTATAGAGGCTGAGAAGTCCCACAACCTGTGGTCTGCAAGCTAGAGACACAGGAGAGCTGCTGGTAGAGTTTGAGTCCAAATCCAAAGGTCTAAGAACTAGGAGAATCCATGGTGTAAGTTCCAGTCTGAGTGTAGGAGAAGATTAATGTCCTAGCTCAAAAACAGTCAGGCTGAAAGAATGAATTTGCCTTTACCCCACCTTTTATTTTATTCAGGCCTCCAATAAATTGAATGAGGCCCATCCACATTTGGGAAGGGAATTTGTTTTATTCAGTCTATCAATTCAAATGTTAATCTCATCCAAAAATATCTTCACAGACACACAAAATAATGTTTAACCAAGTACTTGGGCACCTCATGGCCTGGTCCAGTTAACACATACAATTAACCATCATATTCACTTCAATTAAGTAGATAATCAAGGGTTGTTTCTCAAGTATTCATGATCCCATCTTAATTGAAAAGCCAGGGCCAGGCACAGTGGCTCACACCTGTAATCCTAGCACTCTGGGAGGTTGAGGTGGCAGATTGCTTGAGCCCAGGAGTTCAAGACCAACCTGGGCAACATAACTCTACTAAAAATACGAAAATTAGTTGGGTGTGGTGGTGCATGCCTATAGTTCCAGCTATTTGAGAGGCTGATATGGGAGGATCACCTGAGCCTGGGGAAATCAAGGCTACAGTGAACCATGATTTCACCACTGCACTCCAGCTGGATGACAGAGAAAGAAAGAAAGAAGGAAAGAAGGAAAGAGAGAAAGAAAGAAAGAAAGAAAGAAAGAAAGAAAGAAAGAAAGAAA